>NW_010413532.1:34705-49470 GCF_000710305.1 Buceros rhinoceros silvestris
GAAGTATCTCTAGTGTCAGTGATGAAAGGATTGTTCTCAGGGAACTGCAGAACAATTGTCTTTCAGCATTATTTTAAATTAAGCCTATTTTATTGGCCTTTTGCACTTCAGAAGGACTTCTCAGATTATGATGTGTTAAGTTCTTCTCACACTGACAAATTCATGTGGTCTGATTTTTCACAAGCACTGAAGAGACGCTGCTCACGTTGAAATCCATGAGAGCTGTGTGAAATAGTGCTGCTGCAAATGCAGGCCAAAAAGTTAGAGTGCAGTCTTATTATACCTTCGTGAAGTTGTGGGATTAACTTTTTTCTTTTAAAAGTCCGTAGGCTAAACTACGTGAGGTTAATGGGATTGCTTGAGGATGTTATGACATGCCTCTAAGCATAATTTTACATGTGCTCATGCTTGCACACACGCACACATGAGGCACATAGTCTTTGAGGAGCAGAAGCCCATCTGAGCATTCACAGTGACAATACGCACACTCTGATAGTACGTGATGGTAGGTAGGGCCCCCAGAGCCCAAGGAACACTTTGTCAGTATGTAAATAGCTGTCTTGTTGGGTACATGTGGAAAAGTAGTCAATGATGGGAAAAAATTATACGTGTTTGTATAATGCACAAATATATTTATATATGTATAAATGCTATAAATATATAGTAAAACCTTGGCATTCAGTAGTTTCAAGCTGGCTATAGAGTAGCCGGTGCTGAAATTAGTGGCCAGCAGAGTCACTTCCTTTTTGTAATGTCTTGAAACATGTTCAAAAGATTCAATGCTCATTAGCTTGTGTTTTAAGTATTTTTATTATTTTTCTATGACACTTTACACCAGGTGATTGCTCCTGTATGTATATATGGCAATGTGATTGCAGCATTGGATTTCTAGGAACTATGCAATGTAACACATGTAATTTACACCACCGTAAACATTCAGAATTACATGTGCCACAGTTCCTTCTTCCCCCGTCTCTTTCACTGCTCCCAAGACTATATGAGGAATAGGAAGGGGAAAAAAAATAATTGAAGGATTGTCTTGGATATTTCACAGTTTTCCTTTCGTCATTTCAGTTTCTCCATAAATTACAAACTGACATAGATTGTCTGATGAAATCTTTGCAAAAAATGTGACTGTAAGGTATATAATACTTTATGTGGTTTGAGAAAAGCTGTACCTCTGGGAGGAAAGTTTGAGTTTCCATTGAGAAATACATGATGTGATGCGGTATAAAGATTTCCTGAAAAAACAGACTTCTCTGTTGTACTTACAAGAAGAAAAGTGTTATTTTATTTTTGTTTGCTCTATTAATCTTACATACTGTACTTAGTCTGTCAGAATCTCCTTTTAGAGGTATCTCCATGACCGGTGAAACATGACACATGAACCATGAAAATCAGACTCGTGTGTACTGAGTTATTTTGTGGTACTAGTGGTTCTTTTGTAAGTTCAGCTAATACAGCTTCACAGGTCAGCTGTGGGTTATAATTGAATTAGATCATGTCCTTGTGGCTTTGAAACAGCAGATCATCCAGTGAAACGCTAACAGCTGTACACCTGTAAGGTACTGAAACCAGTCATGAGTAGCCATAGTTTCAACTGGTTTGAGTAGTGTCTTGTCTTATGAAGGTGCTACAAGTTGTTAGTTCAAATGTAGGTATGTAAGTGTATGTAAATATATGTATTTATAGAAATAATTTTTTAGAGGCAAATAGATGTCTTTACACATGCGGTAACTTCAGATGGTGTGAGTTTAATCACTGTACTGCAAAGCTTTACTTATTTTGAATAAAGGTGGAACTATCTGTTGCAGGTTTAGAAGAAAAAAAAACCCATATTTTGACTAAAAAAGGATTATAATTAATTTAGGCTGTGCATGGAAAATACGATATTTTAATGACTGCAATGAGATCAGGGAAGGACTTCCTGTGTTCTAAAGAAGAATCTCTGTTTCTCATTTGTGATGCTCTTTTAAGGACCAAACAAAATGTTTCTGACAGAAATAAACTGTGGACCTTGTGGAAAGTCCTTTCCTCCGGTAAGGTTCAGTTCATATGACCAGTCATGGATTTTTATGGGCGAGTTTCACTGCTTCTAACAAATGAGTTTCTCTGCTCATTCCTAGGGAGGCAACATGCCTCCATGTTTTCCTCCCAGCGTGGTAGTGCAGATTGCTTAGCAATGAGAGCTTCACCTTGACAAGCAGAAATCGTGCCTGAAATTGTTAGGCCTCTAGGGTGGGATTTCGTTATGCTGCCACGAAAGGGGAGTGGGATCGTTTCTGTGATGTACAGCACACCTGCTTCTGAAGCAGACCTGCCTCACAGGCAGCAGGCACACCAAGCGTCGTTTGCCAGCATGCTTCCATAGCAGAACTGCAGCCACTGGTTTTGCGTGGCTTCTCCAAGCAAGGAGCTGCTGAGCCTGACAAAATGGCCTGGTGATCCTGTCCCAGAAGACGATGGTGCTGACAGTTCTGCCCTGGGGCCTACAGGACATCCAGGCCACTGGTGTAGCCTCCAGGCATGTCAGCCTGCTGCAGCGAGGATGTAGTGTCTGCCCGGCCAGTTCATCAGTGTAATATTGAGGTCTTCCACTGCAGGCAAAGCTCTGCATACCTAGCTATGATGGGAACAGGAGTTAAATCATTGCCACAAAAAAAGAGTGGTTGTAGCTCCTCGAGGCAAACGTGGTCTGGATTTGTACGCTGGAACCAGAGCCTTGTCACTGTAGGCAGGAGGTCTTACTGGGCTTAGGATGCCTAGTTGTGGTGCTGACATGAAAAAGTAATTTCTTGTGAAGTTAGAGGCCTGCCCTGAAGGCAGAATTGTCTGGTAGCAAAGATGAAAGTTGCGGCTGCTCTTTACTTGCCCTGGGGTAAGCAGCATGCAGTGTCACTTCCAACTTGACAGTAGCTCCTCGAGGCCGCTCTTGCATGGCTGCCATGCCAAACAGTGTTGTAGTGGAAACTTGTTTCCACAGTAGGGGTTTTCTGATAGTTCAGTAGGAAGTGTTCCGCAGAGGAATACATTCTTGGTTCTGTTGAACTGTGTAGGTGCAGGCAGACATGCCTATACACACATGCTTCCAATTTTCAAAAAGTCGAAAGAAACACTTTTTTCCTGTCCCATCTCCAAAATATGTGTTGTCTATGTATTTATCGGGGCACTAAGCATGCTTGTAGGCTCAGTCTGTCTTGCGTAATGTGACCTTGCTCTGTTACATATGTAACTCTTTTGAAAAAAAAAATACAAGTTTTAATGAGGGGTATTTATTTCACACTGTCTAAAAACCAGATATTTATTGCTTACTGTATAGAAGAGGTCTTCACTCTGGTCCTCTTTTGGGTTTGTGACCTCTGAGATCATGCTGGATATTGGAGAAAGCTCTATGCAGACTTCTGGGGCTGACTTTATGTGGTCTGTGTTTCACAAGAAAAAGTTTGAGGGCGTGACTCTGCTGCTTTCAAAGTGGAAGAGGGAATAAGCTTCCTTTACCTCTCAAGGCATTTGTACCGTAAGGGTTCAAAAATCCTTGTGTACAGGTTTGCTTTTATTGGCATGCCGTTTTTGTGGGCAGAAGTGTGTAGATTACCTGATTAACTGCTAGTGTGCTTTTGTGACCTGAAGAAAAGTATGCCATTAAGAAATGTAGACATGAGTTATTTAAATTTTAATTTTTCATTTTGTTGGTTTTAATATTATAAATTGATTTCATCACCTGGAGATACAGACTAGATTTTAAAAGAAGGCTGTGTTTATTGTATTGTTTTGGCTGCCCCATTTGCATTATTTCAGTGAAGTTTTAATGAAATTGCAAAGAACTAATGTTAATCTGGATCAGAATGTTTGGTTTGAGTGTGTATTTTTTTAACTTGGAATCTGTGCCTGGTACTTTTGATCATGGCAGTAGAGAGTTGAGCCCTGTGGTTTGAAATTAGACAGTAACATTAAGATTGGAATTGCAACATCTTTTGTATCATCTCCTTGTCAAGGTCATACAAAAAGTGTAATAATTATCTCGGTCTCTTAACAAAAAAGAGCAGTTAATCTTAGGGTGAATTGTGATTTAATACGACCCTACAGTATGTATACATGGCGTGTTGATTTCAACGCGTTAGGGAAGATATTTGTAAATGCGAATATTGTTCAGTATTTTTCATTGGCTGCTAACAAAGAAGGAACGTTCTATTGTAACAATGGGAAATATTAATGATTGAAGGTGTTTTAATAATCTTTGAAAATTTTTCTCAGATTTGACTTTGAAGAATGACTAAGGAAGGTATCATTTAAGTGATGGTTCATTTATTGCCAGTCAAACAATTAATTGAAGTAGCAGGTCAGCCAAAAGAGACACTAAAGACAGTTATATAAGATATATAACGTCATTTTTGTGACAGTGTGAGGAAGAAGCAGAAGGCGTATGTAATTCATACGTTTAATCGTAAGGCATTGTATTGCATGCTTTGGGTGGCAGCAGATTCGAGGCTGTTGTCCTTTTCCAGTGAGATGACTTTCTGTAGTGCTCTAGGGCACTAGATCCCAGTTATCATAAGACTGAGACAGAATCTACCTGAAATACACAGTACTAGAGCCATATAGGGGATCTTACTTCAGTGTGAAATACCGGTGTTGGTGGAGGTTTGTTTTGTTGAGGGTTTTTTTTCATTTAATAATCTAAACTGTAAGTAGTGTTATTTCAGAGACAAGAAGGAAAACATGAGATAAGCAGGGGCTGTTCTACTGGAGAGAACCAAGTTAAAAAACCCAGTTCTTTTGTCTTTCCCAGGCCTTCTATAACAGAAAAACCATGGTAAATGATTCTGAAGTTTTCATTAATAGTTGTAGCAAGAGCCAAAATAGCTTTTCAAAAAGAAGAAAAGATAACCCCCAAAACTGTCTGCTTTGTGCACAAGCAGGCATGGGTATTTTTCTGCTCGCTACTTCCACCTGCTGAAAATGTTTTGGTCTCCGATCTAATCAGGTCTTTACTGCTTTTCAGACCAGCTTAAGGAAATCACATGGAGATAATAATAGTGTGAATCAAGTTCAGGAAGTTTGAAATCTGATCAGAATCTCTGGTTACATCTTAAATCAATGCCTACAGTAGTAAGTTTCTAAAATCATGTAATTATGCTCTTGATAATTAAGTGTTCAAGTGATATATCTCCATTTAAAAAAAAAAGTTGGTTTTGTTTTTTTTTTTTAGCTAGTGATATGATGCTCTGCATCTTTGGGTATGTAACAGCATTCTCTCCATGCATGTTAAAATGATAAATGATTGCTGCCTTATTAGTAAGGGAGCGTGAGATTTGGTTAATATGTAGAAAAATACTGTATTTGCTTCTTGATGTTGGGTTTAATACTTTTCACCTTGCTTGTGAAACTCATTTGCTTGTTTTTAACTGAAATTTGAAACTCTCATATAAATTCAGAACTCTGGTATAATGAATTATGGAAAAAGAAAAAAGTTGAATACTGTAGAACTTGTGATAAAGTTACAGTGCCTGTCAATGTAAGCCGAATTTCTAGAGGAATATTTCTAGATAAATGTTGACTCTGTGACTAGATATATACTAAATAGGTTTTATAATTTAGATTATTAATTTATATGAAAAGGCTCTAAAAGCTTTTTCTGTAAGTGATTTTGGCATCAAAGTGAATATTAATGCCAAAAGTCTGTTTGACGGTTTAACTGAAACTGTTGTTGAAGCTGTTATTTAGATTTGTTTTATCACAGGACTAAAAGGTGGATGAAACAAATTTAATCCCCTGCATGTGTATGTACATTTCACTAAACCGCAAATGTCATCTGTTGTGCTTCAGCTTATATGTCTAAAAGCGGATGCCCAATATGGACGTAAATTTGCAGTTTTATTATCTCGTAGAAGGAGCTTTTTTCATTAGCCTTTGCCTGTAGAGAATTGATCCAGTGTTCAATATGAGGTATCACCTTAGTGTTACATGTTGTGGAGAGATACTTTTTGCTGCTATATTATCTTAGAGTACTGCCTATCTGGTAGTACTGACTTTTGCTTCGACTTTCCAGGAGACAATACTCCTCATCATCATCATGGCTTGGCTCTGCAGACGAAGATTTGGGAAGGGCTTTACCCACGCTTACTGCAAGCGTGCTGATGGCTGAAAAGGCCAATGCGGGATAGGCTAGACCGGTTGCAAAGAGCACACCGGAAGGTCTCCTTGGGTGTTATAGTCGAGGCACGGCTCTTTCTGCACTGTCTTTTCTCCTTGAGACTGATTCTACGCGTGCTCTCAAAGGAGGCAGCAGCATTATGTATGGTGTGTCTCCAAATCTCCCGATTGGAGGTCAGGGTGGACCACTGATGGTGGTCAATATGGCCTAGGCTGAAGTATTCAATGAAAAAAATGTCCAGACTTGTGTTTTTTGTGTATTTGTAAAGCTCACAAGAACGTCTGGTGAAATGATGCAGTAAAACTATGACAATTTATGATCAGTAATTCTGTATAAACCAAATCATTAAGAAACTTGTTGTGATATTTAAGTGTTCAGTTGTCTAATCCAGAACAGATGAGTGGGCTAGCATGACAGAGTCTTTATAATCTGCTCAAGGCAATAATCGTATTTCCTCATGATAACTTAGGCAGCCAAGAACCATTCCACTCTGATGCTTCCCTGGCCTCCTTGGTTGTTTGCGTTAATAAAATTAGCATGACAGGGGAGGAGCAAAGGGCTTCTATGCTCACCTTGTGTTTGCTGTGAATACCTGTACTGATGATCCCTCTGCTGGTCAGCTGGGTTGGATTTGAAGGTGATTTTTAGGACTGAAGCTGCTTCTTTTATCTGTAGAAGCATGGAATACCTTCCCATAGCACAGGGGTCCTTCTCTTCTGAAACGCTTCCAATCAAGTAGACATTTTGTGCTCAGAGTGATGTATGAGTCCAATGAGTGGTTTTACAACTAAATGGTTCTGATGCTGATCTAGTGAATCATCATGAATCTCTGCCCATTTCTGTATGTTTTAAAACAGTGAGAATATGATCTGCAACTGTGTGTGTTAAATACCTACTGCTGACAGCAATGTTAGTAAGGGTCACATCTTGAGGATTTTTAACCTTTGTGGTGTCCTGCCTTGCCCCAGAAAGATGTAAAACATCAGAATTTTATTCATTAAACAAGATTACATTGTCTTGGAAATGTGCATGTTGGTGGTTTGTTTTAAAATGTTACAAAACCCTTAAAAATCCTTGAAATGTGTTTATTTGTTTGAAGAAGTGGAGTTGCGAAGCTTGTGAAACAGATGTTAGGAAAATCCATTCAAGCACTGAAAACTTATGAGACGAAGTCAGGACTTTGGCACTGACTGCAGGCATCATCAGCCATTTGTAAAGTGCAGTTGGTCACTGAGAAAAAAGATAAAGTACACATAGTGCAATGTATGTATTGTCTCCTAACCCTTCATATAGATTCTGCAAAGCATTAGTGGCATATTCCTGCAGGATATCGACAGTACTTTAGAAATCACAGATATTAGAAACAAACTGATCTGTCATCCTGTCAATGTATCCTTCCTCAATTACCTCTTAGTGCGGGATTTTCCTTTCACTTATTCTCCATCTCACTGCCAATTTTAACTAGCTCAAAAAAGGAATTTCCATCAAAAGTTTTCTTGGATACTTCATCTGCATTGTCTTAAATTCACCTGTTGTTGCAGAATTTTATGCTTCTAGTACCATCCTAATGTTATAATCGTGCTCTCTCTTTGGTGTGTTTGCATATCTCCACAACTTTTGCCGCTTTCAGTATTTACTGGTTTTAAATCACAAAAAGCAGAGAAATCTCTTAGCCTATCGGTTCCAATTCTTAGTTACGTGTGGATCATGCATATGACTCATTTTCTGTACTTGTACAGATTTCAGTCACATATTTGGAACATACTACTTCTTAAGTGAATAAATTATGAGCACATGTTGCGCAATATGGTTTTTGTTTTAATTAAAAATGATAAACCATGTATCTTCATACCTACCTGCTACATCAGATTGAAAATGAAGAGCTGTGTTAAGCTGTTCTGTGAGACAGAACTAAATGATACCACAGAAAATCCTGCATGTATTATTTCAAATTTGATTTGTAATTTGGAGAGGGTATTACTGTTATTATTAATTTCTGTGAGAGGAAGAAAAGAGATTTATTTTTCATGCCCTAAATCTTTCCTCTTCATCCTCTTATCATCACTGTTTGCATCCGTCGGAAAGAGACTTTCCATCACCTGGTGATCACAGTGTACTGCTTTTAAATAAATTATCCTAGGCAGGTTCACAAAGATTTTAGCACTTATTGTACTGAGCTAACGCCAACTTGTCATTGCCGGCCTAACCCACAGCTGAATCCACAGAGAAGAGAACAAAGACATTAGTTTGATTTATTTGTCTTTAAAATATCTCATGTAACTACAGTTGGAATAGCTGAAACACTGTAATACATAGTTATCAATGCCTGCGGAAAAATTAGCAAAATTGTATTGGAAAAATAATTTGCTGATGCCTTTTTTTAAATTTGAGACAATATCTAAGGAAATATGAGGTGCTTACCCATCCGTCTTTTGTATTTTGCTTGAAATAATTCATTGTTTGTTATACCACCCTCCTGTTCTAATTACCTTTGGTAAAGGTTTGTCTATTTATCGAAGATACAAGCCAAAATCTTAAATGAAGAATAACAACAGTAACCAGTAGACAAGCAAGAAACAGATCTTGTGTGAGAGTGTTTGCTTTGTGAAAATGTTCCTGGTGAGTCTAAGGAAATAAATGAAAGAAAGACTAGTGGAAAGCTGTTTCATAAAATTACCAGCTTGCCACAGTAAATAAACAAACAAACACAATTTACCAGAATGATCTCAGTGGATTGATGGTAGTAGAGGGCTAGGCCTTAAGTATGGCGTCCCCTTTGCTTTCTAGTAATCCTACCACATGCCTGGTTCCTCTTGCAAGTAGCTTATCCTGGTGGATCCAAAGAAATGGATTGCGGGGCGCTTCTGCACATGCTAATGAAGTTTGAGAAATATTTTGACTAAATAATGAATGAAATCGAGCTTTAGCAATGTCTCATTATAGTTCCTTTTATCAAAGAGAGTGTAGAAGCAATCATTTTAGATCTCTGTAGAATGATGGGACAAATCTATGTATGACTGGTCAATAGCCACCACCACTATCTCATTACCTTTTCCTGTTCCTTTTTCTGTTTTAAAGTAATATTAGTAGTCCACAGGAGATATTTTCAAGTACACTTGATTTCCGTCTTCCAATTGTGTTAGTACTTTAAAACAGTACTTTAAAAACAGCACTTTAAAAAAAAGTACTTTAAAAACATTCTGGAAACTCAAAGAAAATGAATTTTTCAAAATCTGTTGCTTTTTCATTGACTGAAAGAAGTCTAAACACTATAGCAAGTCCCAGTACTGACTTTAGAATTAAAAGAAAAAGTTCTAGAAACTCATGTCATTTTGCAGTTTTAAGAATAGTGCTCTTGGATGAGCTTTAAAAGTTAGCAAAGAGTGACTGTTCCTCCATGAATTTAAAATGCTAATCTCCTATGGTCAGCCATTCAAATAATATTATATAATCAGGATGATAGTCCTTTATTGTGGTGTTTAGCTAATGGGCTGCAGCTTTTATGCCTAATCATTAGTTTAGGGTTTTAGCTCTATAGAGAATGGCCACACAATCCATCTCTAATCTTCTTCCTTTCACTAAAATTGTGACCACTATCAGATATTAAGATAACATTGTGATCTTCATAATGGTCTTGTGGAAGTCACTTTTAATAATATGAGTAAGGCAAATCTACTTTCTCATCTTCTGGAGAGTAAATTAAATATTTACAACTGATGAAGAAAAAGCTGTTCACTGCATACCAACTTTCATAGTATAACGGCTTGGCTTTATGCATGCTGTATATACAAAATAGAATCTTTCATATTAAAAAAATGTTCTCATGCAGTAGGTAACATATTTTTTACATCTCTGTAGATGTAAAAGATGGCTTTGAGTTTTCAGAATCTGTGTCTGCTCATCTCTGGTGATTATTGTGTTTTCTATAGCTGTTTTTAAACTAATTTAATATTTACATGCAGGCCCTTCATCTGTTAAATGGCAGGACAATCCAGATAATAGCCTCAGTTATGACAACTCTGAATTTTGTAGCATACTGTGAGAGAAAAATATGATTATAATTTGGGTAACTTTGGCTCTGATCCTGGAAAAGATTGACTTTTTTCTAGTGTAGATAAAGAGTTACCAGAGTAGACATGTTAATCTTTATGAATGTGTATAAGCTAAATCATAGCTAAGTGAACTTCACAGGTTTTAATTTAATTTTAAACTTGTCTTGATTTTTTTAATTTATTTTTATCATACTGTTTTTGCCTGCTCTTCACTTGTATTCGTACAGTTTGTTTTCCGTCATTCAGATGCCTGAAGGGTAGAACTAAGTCTTACGTATCTTACATGAATATAACTATGTTTAGTTTATACAAGCTTGACAATGCAGTAACAACTGCTGAAGCACAAAAAAATTTTAAAATTTCGTATTTTCAATTAGAAACCAGAGAGTAAATAAATTTCACAAATGGATTAATTTTAAAGGTGGCAAAAAGCTCACTATTAATATGAACATGGAGAGCAAACAGTAGGAGTTTCATCAAATCTTGAGTTACAACTTACTTTCTTACTTTGTTCAGCATGTTTCAGTCACATTACAGTGACACCAGTAATAACAGAAGTATTACATAGGTAGACATACATGTCTGAAAAGCAAGCTAGTAAACATGTAGACCATGTGGATTGACAAAATAAGGAACAAAAATCTCCAAGTCACCTGCACGAAGGCCTGGTTCAGTATGAGGTAAAACAGAGTGAAGGCTCATAGGCTCAGCTTTTGGTAGCTCCTTTCTGAGGCTCACTGTTATGTGGCACATACAAAATTCCTCTATCAGTGTAGGAAACACTTGTGATACTGTCATTCTAGTTTAGTTGTCAAATACTCACATTCCTGTTCTTTTACTGTGATTTACTGTCACTTTGCTCCACCACTAGACATGTTGGCTTCAAGGTGCCGCTCCTGTAATGAGCAGTATTTCGTAAGATTAAGGTCACAAGAATCCGTGCTTGCAGTTGACAGTTTTTGTTGTTTCTAAGTACCAACTCTGTAATGAAGTATTTAATGGACTTAGGTTCATATAGCATTTATTTTATAAGCATTGCACTGTGCTTCTCTGAATAGATTATCTCCATCCTGAATAAATGGAAACGTTAGGACAGCACAAAAGCAAGCAAGTCAAACGTTGTGTTCAAGTTGTTTAATCTATGTGCAGATACAGAGAAATACTCAAAATGCTTTGAAAGTCTGCCACTAGCTCACTAAGGCCTCTAGCATGCCTGGATGCCTCAGTTAATATCCAAGGCCTGGTGAACAAAGACCAGTTCAATAGTGCTATTTTAAATAATGGTATAGCTCAATCAAGATGAGGCTCTTCTATTGGATTGGCAGAGATCGCAACTCTTTTCACTCAAGACTTCCTGGGTATGTGATGTGCCTGCTGTTACACTGGCAGCAGTAGCAGCAGTGCCTGCAAAGCACTTGTAGAAGATGGTTGACGGACCAGCGCTGTGGCTTTTCTTGTTAATATTACATGGTGTCAGCATGAAATATAAAGGTATTCTTAAAGTTTTAAAAAAATAATAATAATTGTTCAACAAGCTGAAACTGTTAAGCTCCAAAGAAATAGCTCAGACTTTTGCATAGTAAATGCAAAAGTCAAATGGTCCACAGCTCCAGTGTGCCAAACAGCACTGTGCAGGAGAATGGACTGCAAGAACTTTATGCATTCACAGTTGAAAAAAAAGAAGTACGAATAAGCGGGAAAATTGTTGCCTTGTTCAGAGTCCTAGTACTCTAACAATCTCAAGGAATTTTTGTGCATAATGCATTTGGTATTGAGAAAGAAGTACCAAAGAATTTAGATTGGTTTATAATAGAGCTCAGAATATTCACACATTTTGTTGAGTATGTACTTTACACATTGTGTAATTTGGAATAGAATTATAGGGTGAACTGCAAGTTGTGGAAGAAGAATTATAATGATTTGAACATGCTGTAACTCTTTCTGAGGGTGGAAAGTAGTAGAAGTATCTAACTGAACAACAAAAAAATTGAATCTCTTACATAGAAAACTCTTAAAAGAAACCTTCAAGTTATATTCTTGTATACAAATGACAAAGTTGCAGAATGCGTATTTGGCAGAAGAAAAAAAAAGAACCTCAAGTAAATTGAGTAATTTGAAGTGTAAACTAGTTATATATGGTTTTCAGGCTACTAACAGTAAGAAACGGTGTATCAGAACCTTAGAAAGAACATAAATATCACTATGGGGGGCTCTCTTTGTAAATGTTTCCAACAGCAAGGATTGGTATGATAAAGAAAACATTTAATGACAAAGAAAATGAAACAAAAGAACAGTGGTTAGTGTCATGTATGCAGAGTTGCTGAAGCTAGGTGTGTGAAATTTAAGACCAAGCTTGACCTGTGAATATGTATTTGGATCTTAAATGCATTGCACACGGTTCTTTCCTGAGTGTATTCAAGCACTGCATAGAATAGCTTGTGTTTGGTTGAACTGTATTTTTTTAGATAGGTGTCTAGTTTTCATTTGAAGGTATTGAGAGGTAGAAAATGAAGGACTTTTCTTGGTAGGTTTTTTCCTAATGGTTAGTTTGAATTTGTCTGGCTTCAGCTTCCAGCTACTGAGCTGTGTTAAGACTTTTTGTGTTAGAGACCTGTAGAAGCTCCCTATTTTCTCTCTTTGGGAGTGCTCATATACTGCTGTCAAGTCACCTCTCAAATTTTATTTGATGAACTGAGCAGACTGACATCTCTGAACATTTTTACAAGCAGCAGTGAAATAAATTTTTTACCTCCCTCTGAATGGTTTGAGATCATTCTTTATAATGCCTGTCCTCAACATCATTTACCATGCTACCGTTTTCGAGCTCATCACCCATAATTTTTTAATTTCTTAATGATTGATGTGTTGCATAACATCCCTATATTTAACTTCCAAGGAATCATGCTTATATTTATGTTTGACTAATGACTTGCTTGAAAGCTGCTTTGGGCATGTAGCTGCTAATCTGTTCTAAATTCAAATCAGCGTAAGCATCGGTGATATTATATAGTGCTAATACTATAGTTATACCTCCTTGTTAGTATGAGGTGTGATCTAATTAAGAAAAGTATGACCTTTCTTAATAATACTGTTAATAACAAACTCACTCAACGAGTCATGTTCTGGATTAGCACTTCATTTATGTCTTTGTGGTGGTTTCTTTTAATCCGCTGAATGGATAGGAGTCTATCCCACTGTGACTTTTATAGCCTTTAGGATGTAGAAGATCTTACAGATATTGAGTGGAAATGGAGGTCCCGCACCCACAAAAATAAGAGGTATTGTAATTATCTTTCTGGCCTAGAACAGCAGAACAAATGTAGTGTACCCTTTTAATCTCCTCACTCACTGTATCCTACTGACCCCTTCAGTGTTGTGCGGAAGAATTACCGAGGAAGCAAACAAAATGGGTGCCTAAGGAGGTAAGAGGGCAAACGGTACTCTTGGAGAAATCTCTTGTTGCAAATCTGGCTTCAAACTTAGTTCTCACTCGTGCTTGGAACTGCAAACAATAAAAACAGGCAATAAACAAGCCTACCCAAAGGCATCTTCCAGCAGTTTGAGATTTTTGCTTCACGATGATGAGAACAGTCCTGCTTAAGATTAACTGAAATTGCCCCCAAATCACCAAAGATATAATTGGAACAGCGTTTGTGATGGTAGTAAGTCTCCTCAGGTCACACAGCTAACGTGAACAGTCCTTTTGAGCCATCTAACAACCACAGGATGAGGAAAGTGGGCGGGAATTTGAAAGGCAGTGGAGGTAGTTCTGCCTTTGTATAGGGCTACTGAAGGTGCTGATGCTCCATACAGCTGTACAATTGCTTCACACTGTCAGAAGTTGACTTCTGTTGGCTCGTCAGACTGAAGTTTTGTCATCATCTCCTTCATGAACTGTCCTTATCGTCATTTTGAAATGAGACTGTACTCCCATGCTTGAAAGGAGACTGATGCTCCTAAATCTAAGGTTTCTGAGTCTCCTGATGGTAGTACTCTGCTTGTCATTGGAGTCCTGGAAAAAATGATCAATAACAGCTTCTTCAGATATAATGCCTTACAAACTAATTCCAATTCTACTGGTAAACTTTACCCAAGATCAGGAATCTGCTGAAGCCTGGAAATGAAAAATTTGGTACTCAGTGCTACTTATACCAGCTTTCATTCTCTTATGTAGCTCTTGATAACTACAGGACTAATTTCATCCCTTGCTTTCTCAGATTCCAATCCCAAACCCAGCCTTCACTGAGGTGAAGGAGTAAGAATGAAACTAAAAATTAAAACTAAGGCACATTTATCTCCTGATGTCAGCTGTCAGCTTTGCTCCACCAACCTGACAAGATTTAGCAATAGTTCAGGCTGTACAACCCCAGTCTGTCTAAACCTGAACATTAACCTCAGTTCTAAATCTAGCTCTTATATTTAGTACAGACTCAGCATCTACTGCTGCTGACTAAATTGAAAATAAGACATTCAAATCACCTAACCGCTAATAAATCATCCTCTATAACTCTTATTTTCCTCCTTCCCCCCCCCCCCCCCCAAATTCAACTTGGGGGATA
>NW_010413532.1:49523-64023 GCF_000710305.1 Buceros rhinoceros silvestris
CCCCCCCCCCCCCCCCGCCAATATTCAGCTGTGGTGATAATACCACTTGAGGATCTGGTGTGTACAAATTCTGTTTTTCAAG
This sequence comes from Buceros rhinoceros silvestris, assembly GCF_000710305.1. Lineage (NCBI taxonomy): Eukaryota > Metazoa > Chordata > Aves > Bucerotiformes > Bucerotidae > Buceros > Buceros rhinoceros. Next base: position 49,606 of record NW_010413532.1, read on the forward strand.
CTAGCAGCATTCTTTCATTTTGAAACAGGGGTCACTGATGGTCTAGTGCTAATCCTGTTGGTTGCTTCCCATTAATATTGTTAGTGGATTTTACAGTGGTTTAATCTCCCTTGTTCCTACATCCTCCGAAGTGAACCTTTTTTGATAATGAGTGGCTTTCCCAAGGTAAGGAATTACTTTGTTCAGTGGTTGCAGATTGCATTACAAGGATGGCATTTTTCTATCAGTTTATTATTCACGTGTGCTAACTGTGCCATCTGTATTCTGAGTTGATTTTTATTTCAGAAAGTATGTTTTTTTAAGAAATTTTGAGTGAATAGCTGAATTTTTCTGTGATGCTCTATTAAAAAAAAAAAAAAAAACAAACCACGGTGCCATTTACTGACTTGCAAACTCCAGGTGGTACTATTAGTGCAGGATTGTTACAGAATCTCAGAGATCAGCCATGTCCGACTTATCCATAGCTGCAACTCCTGCCCTGCATGTACCAAAGAGCATGCTGGGTATTAAGGAGGTCTCTGACCCGTTATGTTTATAGCAAATTCAAAGCACTGCATATATGGACAGTCAGACCTTGAATACCTTGTTTTCATCAAAGCTGGTTACAATACTTGGTCAAATGATGAAGAAAGTACAACTGTCTCTGTTCAAGTAAATATCAATATGGAGGAGAAAAAAAGTCAAAATAAACTATTAAAATATATATTTGCATTATGTGAATATGGATTTGAATGGGCAAATCTATGAGAACCACAAGGATATAACTGATATATAACTGATATATAGCCAGTATAACTGCTATTCAATAACAAAATGAGTTCTGAAGAACGCTGTGCCTTTGACTTGGTTTAAACATAAAGGAAAAAAACAACAGACAATGCCAGTGTAACTAAACTCTACACTTCTGGGAAAATACTCTGTAGATTTATACATTCCCACTGTTAAGTTTTATATAATTTAATTTTTATTAGTCATAAACCAGGATGCTTGTTTTCTGAGGCAAAAATATTGTGTCAGTCATTTTGTCTGCAAACCAGGTTAAGAAGATACCTGAAATGTTAGTGACTCAAAAGTGTCATCAAAATGTCTTGAAAATATCAATGCCAAGTTACAGTGAAGAAATAGTAGTTTAGCAAAATGAAGTAGCATTATATTTTTTAATGAGAGTTGCCCACTGAAGAAATGTGAGTTTAGCATGTAGAATTATCACTTCAACTTTCTAGACTTGAAAGGAACCAAAAATCCTGCTTCTGTGAGAAAAAACAAGTTATTTTTTCCAAAGGATTTTTCAGTTGCATTCTTTAAAAGGAAAGTATTTGTAGTACCACTAACATACAACATAAAGCTAAAATGATTGGTGGGTTTTTTGTTTGTTTGGGTTTTTTTTAGTGAAAATATATGTAACTTGAAATACTAATGCTTTTTGGTAGGGAGGTCTGTTTTAATTGAATAGGATATCCTTCACTTAAAAGTCTTGACTGTATAAAGTAATGTTTAATTTCTGGTTGGAAAGAATTTTTTCTGATTTTGTGATTAATCCCTTGCATGCTTTATCTGTTTCTTTCAGAGTGTTAGTATAGATGAAGAGAAAATAAAACATTCCTTGGAAATGGTAAGTTGTCAGATTTTGCTTTGGTGTTACATTTGGCATATGGATATGTTTAAAAGAAAACCTAATTCTGCTGAAAGACAATTTTAGAATATTAGGTAGGTCAGACTTAAAATATTTTCAAAACTAATTGAGTCCAAAGTGTGCATAGGTGGATGGAGCATTTTCAGATTTTACCTTCTGAAGATTCATATATTCCACTAGCAGACAAAACTGCATTATATAAAGGACTGGGGGTTTTGGTAGTTAGTGTCTATCATTCCAAGAGTGAGCAGTTGGATAGCAAGACCACTTACTTCAAAGCTGATTTTAGGTACTTTTTTTTTCCTAAAAGTCTTGACTCTGGCTCTGTCCACTCTGTAAACTCATTCTGTACATATCTGCATATGTGAAAAGAACACTTCAGAGAAACAAATATCAGTTGAACTTGAGAGCAACATTCTCTCTTTTTATCATTTAGTATTGCTAACACCAAAACTGTCAAATGCACCTTTTCAAAATGGAAAGAAAAACCCACAAAAACTTCTTGAAATGCAGAAGGACGTATATGAACAAGTAATAATCCAGTAATAATGCATACAGGGTTCCATGTTCACAATATGGAAGTTTAGCATCTGTAGTACATTGCAGACTCATTAGTGTTCTAGGATGATACCAGAGATGTGGTGTCTCTCAGTAGAAGTCTGGTGAGATGGTCAAGCAGTGTTCTCAGAAAGGAATGTGAATATGTGAATGCAAATCGTAACCTGCAGAGCTGAGCTTAGTGGCTCTTTTGCAGCAGTGAATACTGAGGTCTAATCTGAGGTTTTGGATAGGGAATGGACGCCTTCAGATCTGCATAGGCCCACACACCTTTCCACATTACATTGAAGCAAGAGACTGGAGAGTTAGAGCACTATAATTATACACAGGGCATGTGCATGAGTATATGTGTGTGTATATATACACGCGCAAACACAGACATGGTTATAACGCATTTTGAATTCTACTTTCCTGCCTTCTTCCTTGGATAGAAAGGTCTAGGTCAATTAGCTCTCAGTAGTCACAAGTATGTATGGATGGAAATACTATTTAAATAAAAGAAGAGCTGATGCTGAAGGCAGAAGATTTTAACTAGCAGTCTCAAAACGCCACCTTTGCTAATAGATTTCATATGACCTCAAGCAAACCACACTTATCCCAAGTGAACAATACTTAACTTTACATACAGTGCTCCTTGTGAAGTTTAACCAGACTGCTTTCCTCAGTGTGAAGAAAATTGTCACTGAATGGAGACGAGGTTAAACAATTGCTCACAGTTAAAAAAACCCTTAATATTTGCTAATGTTCTCTTGATGTTCAGTGTCTATGGCTTCCCATCTGCAAAGGGTGGAAAAGCACTGTTTTCTTCTCTTTGTTTTGCCCAGTCAAATTCCAGTCCTGCTACTTGTATGAGCCAAACATGTCCCCTGCACAATTTGAAGAGCTATTAAAGTCAAGAAGTCCTGACAGGGTCACGTGTTAATTTGTGAGATCTTAGAAAATGTTTTTTGGGGAGCAACTACCTACTTTGTGCTTAAGACCTAGACACTGCTGCAGTGGAGCCACAAGATCTGTATTTGCGATTTTAATGCAGGTAACACTTCAGCTCTCTCCTGTACATTATAGTAACATTCCAAAGCACTAGTTAGACAAAACAAAACAAAGTTCAAGCAAAATCCACCTAAGCTTGGTCTTGCAAATAGATTAACTATTGTAACCCGCTGGAGGAATATTTTCATCCCCGCCCCCTGCCCCGAGAAAGAGCTGATACACAAGGGTCTGCAGTAGTGGGGCCATGAAGAAAATTACCTGTCAAAAGAGTAAGAATGTGTTTGTTACTGTATGGAATCTGGTTTACATTCTATAAGAGATCCCCAGGATGTTATCTTCAAATTTTTGTCCCTGAATATAAAAAGCTATTAAGATTTGTATCTCAAGCAAAGCCTCCCAATATATGTTAACATTTAACAGGAAGAAAGAGCAGGTTCTTGCAAAAATATTTTCTTGTTCTTTTGATGAATGGGAATGTGTATTTTCTTGACACTCTGTAACTTTCCCAGAAAAAAAAGAAAAAGCATTTGGAAAAACCTGTTTCTTAAAGGGATGTGCAATGATTTTTTGAGTCCAGAGCAGTAGTTAATTTTGTTATTTCCCTGAGGAGGACGATTTGATGAAGTAGTTCTCGGAGGCAGTTGTAAACCTATTTTGTTTATGACACCTCTCATTCTTTCCGTGTTTCCTAAAGCATGCCTTTTTGACCTGTACACTTGTTCTTTCCTTCATGTGGATCTGGGAGAGATTTGTAATGCACAGCATACATTTCCGTGGCAGGGAAAGCTGTCAGTTTCCAGATGAGGAAACATAATAATACTTCATCATATGATGTTTGGTAAGCACCCAGCTCCTGGGGAGATGCAGCTAGCACCATGAAGTAGAAATGAAATATTTGCGATCACGCTGAAGTGCAACTCCAGGAAATATATCCAGTGCATAAGAACTAATAGTTTCTGTGTAAACGTTTGATTCGACTTATTTCATCAGAAGAGAAGGAAAAAAAATATATTTTAAGATCTTCTTCAGCTGAGAAAGGAGCACTAGAAAGAGAAGGCAGGAGAGCAGACTGTTACTGTGTCACCAGAAGTAATTATTAATTTAGGAAAAACCTAATTGTTAAAATCTCAGCAAGAAAAAGTGTTACTATAATGTAAATGGCAAGAAATGAAGGTCAAGAATAAGATTCAGACACTTCACAGTGGTGGAGTGGGTCATCACTGAATTAGTTGTTTTAAATTTGGCAGATGTAACAATTTATTTTTGCTGTACACCATATAAAAAATACCCAATAAATTAAATATTCCAGTGTAACGTTGAAAACCCTGATACTGTTGAAGCGCTGGAAGATACGAAATATATTCTGAACAAAAGACTAGATATGTGTTACAAAATAATAGATATGTGTTAATGAAGACAAATTGTATAGTATAAGATTTTCAATTTGATAGTGCCCTTATAATGTTTTTCACTACTCAACAGGATGTGCTACAGGCTTAGAACAAGTAATTAGATTTTTTAGATTTATTTCCAGGCCAATGTTTTCCCAAGGCTGTGCATTACTTTATAATGCATTGCTTTGCCCTGTAACTCTTATTGTGGGAAGATGTAATTATTTTAGTGTGGTCTAGCATTGGGGTACCAGCGTTCTCTGTCTTGTTTCTCTTCTGGTACATTACTATGTAATGTAACATTACATTACAGCCTTTTGATCAAAGTGGCTTTTGGTGACTTCTGTTCACCAAAACAGAACAGAATGTTCCAGCAACCTCAACCATATAATTGCTTTAATTTCTGAGACTTTTTCTCAAAGTGTTTTAATCCATTCTTTTATAGGCTATGGCTATTGCTACATTGGTGATATTGCTAATACCTTCCCGAAGTTGCACTAAAAAAATATCTTAATGGGGACAAGAATAACAGAAGCAGCTTGGACAGTACCACAGTTAACAGCAGCTATAAAGCAGTGTCTGCCGCCTCAAAAATTCTGAGTATTTGCATGTGCAAAGGTCAGTCGATGAGAGTCCCAAGGAAATCCCTACATGAGAAGAAAAAGAAATTCAGTAGAAACAATTAATTGGGAAATAAGTCTGCCTGTGAGTTTTTCAAACCACATTTATAAACCCAAATTATGGTCTTCATTGCTGTCTGGAAAAAGAAATTACTTTGAGCCTTCATGTGACATAAGGAATTAAAAGTCACTTTTCTAGACCACCCCAAGCCAAAGGTAGCGTTAAGTAGTTTGTAGGCTTGGAAGAGGGCTCTGGTAATCAGTGAAAAATGGGTTTATGTGGAAAAATATCATTATTATTCTTATTAACAAGACAACATGCATATGTAATGAACTTCATTTCACCATTGCTGCTGTTAACACTGTTTTTTTAAGTTCATTTCTAGCTACATGGCTGCATCTGTCAAACTGTTTCTAATTCACTTTCTTTTAGAGAACTTTTTTTTTATTGTTTGTTGACTTTTCAGCATACTCTGAGTCATTAAGTGCAATAAGAGGTCTTCTGTTCCTGCATTCTTGCCACCCTAAAGAATAATATTTGTACCACAAGGTTAATGCTCCCTAATGTATGTCAGTCTCTACAGTATACCTTCAGACTGCCGGTGGGTAAAACCCAGCATTATTCAGTCTAACTGTACAACTCCTATCATATCAGTTTTACAGGAACTTCACCCCAGGTGGCTATTAAAGGGAGAACTGAATTCGGGATTAACATATTGACTTTCAAGGTGCTTAACTTTGCTTCCTGAATAAATTTCTGACTTACTAACCCATATCTACCTTGGCAGATTCCCAAATTCTTTTCTGGGAATACTCTTCTATTCAGTAAGACTTTTAAGAAACCTTTGAGATTTTTTTTTCACCTGAATTCATTAAAGGCTTTAATGTCATCATATTTAGCATTTTTTTGTGTGTGTCTTTGCCTTTGAATCTCCCAGAAAGCCAATGTGAATTAATCAGAATCGTACCATGTACTACTTTCCTTAATCTTTTTTTCCCTTAGCTATCACGCAGGAGCACATCAGTTTTAATGTTATATGACAGTCCTTTGGGGAATCTGCATTCAAGCACTATTTTCTTACGGTTATTCTTGTATTTCATCCACATTTCCCAAAATCTATTGTGTACCTTCAAGAAACCACAGTAGGCCTGTACTATTAGATATATATGCAAGACTCCAACCTGGCTTTCTTTCTAAGGAACAGAGCAAGAAATCGGGTTTATTGAGTTTAAAGAGCAAAGAAATCCTTATGATTTGGAAGCGTTACTACAAGGTAAAGATTAAATTATTTCTGTCTTTCCAGAAGCTACATAAATTTCCTGTGCTGTATGATGCATAGTTTTGGGAAGCAGGGGTAGAATTATTTAGAAGCAACCAGAAACACAAACACAGATGAAAAATGATGCATCGAAACCCATGATTGTTTTCAGAATGGCTGAAGCCTTTCTTTTCAGAAGGGCTGAAAGTTAACTGGTTTCTTCAGCAAATTCTGGTTCTGCATATCATTTTCCTATCTCTTTTATCTTGCCTTTGCAACTGGAGACGCTATTTTTTTAATCTCCATTGCCAAAATACAGTATTGTTATCTGCTGCTATGCAGGTGACAAATTACACTTCAAGAAAGGATGATGCAACAACATCATTCTGTTCTTAAAGAGGTTTGAGACAATCTTAAAAATTGCACTATATTCAAACATCTCAATGTTTCTGTTAGAATATGTGGTATGTCCTAGTGTAACACTAAATAACCCAAGACCACCAGCTATAGATTGTGCTTTACAATCTGCACACAGAGAGTGTATTGTAGTGTGCATTTTAAATCAGAAGGATCTGTCAGTCCTTTATAAACAATGGCCCTGGTGAGTTTAACATTTCATAGGATGAGTTTGATTCTCATAGTTTACATCTTGCTGACAAGTGCAACAAGAAGAGGTACTGGAGTCAGTAGTGTTCACTAGCCTGGAAGTAACACGTTAAAGGTTATACTCATTACAGCACACTATGTCAAAAGGCTGGAAGTTACAAAATGTCAGCTAACAGTGTGTAAGATTATGACAAAATTAATTAGGGCAAAGCTTGCTAGTTATGGCTCACTGCAAATGGCATTGCTGGGTAAGTTTAAACAATTGTAGAGATAAAGGTGACGAAGTGCAAACCTATCAAATAATACTTTATCATCCCCAAATTACTTCTGCTCATCCTTGATCTGGACTGAGAGATTGTCTGTTCTATAAATCTCCTTTAAGGAAAGTCGATCTAGTATAGGTTGGATAAAAGTTAATTTATAGGCATTTTCTGATACCGTTTAAAGATAAGGTGCTCTGAAGTTAGCTCACATAGAGAAGATCCCAAGTTTTAGAATAAATATTCTTTGACATGAACCATCATTAGTATGGTTTAAATTAGAAACAGAGTTTTAGAAAACAAAGAATTTTTTTTTCCGCAAGAAAATTCTGATTTACTATATAGAAAGGTTTCAATTTAAAACTCAACCTCTCTCAGTAGCAGGTAGGATTTTCAGCTCTCTCCAAGGTTTCCTCAATTTATAACTCAGATATGATGAAGTAAAGATGTTTATAAACCAAGTATGTCTAAACCTATAGTGCCACTTTGATCCCTTCCCCACCAGAAGGTGTACTGGCTTAGGACTGTGAAAATTTACATCTGTGGCCAAGAGCCACAGACTGGGGTTTAAAGTGTCATTACGATGGGTGAGCATAGCCAGTGTCCCGAGGTGCTCCCACGTAGTGTTTTCTACAAAGAAGTAGTCATTGAATGTCCCACCCAAAGTTCCTGGGATACATACCTGCCTCTATTCAGATTATTTTCTTCAAGCTCGGCTTTAATGTTGACAACCAAAATGCTCTATATAATGCTCTGTAAGATTATTAACTGTTACTATTTACTGGGAAAAATAATGTTTAATGTTTTGGGGTTTACCAAGAAATGTCAATCTGACTTTTGTCTGAAATCTGAGAGTATATTTTTAGCACCAAAAATTATGGGAAGGAAAGCCATGGTTACCGGTGCAAAACTCTTCCTAACTAGATCCAGGTTTGACAGCTTCTGCTGATAACACAATATTTAGAATAGTGGTTTGAATACTTCAGACTGATGAGACTGTTAAACACAAAAGATTAAAGCACATGAACAAGATGTTCCAGCAGAAATGTTAAAAGTTGCTTCCTGTCTTACATGCATTTATATTAATGAAACAAAAAATGGGCTAAGAGTAACACTCTAAACAAAATATGATTAAGAAGAAAATGGAATGCATGAATAATGCACAGAGTTCTTAAAGTAGTCTACTATTGGTGTTGGAAAAAAATATTGTGTATTGGTACTTAAGATTTTCAGCAAATACAACAAAGAACAGTCGTTGTATCGCAATGGGGATATTTACATATGACAACAATGTTTGAAAATATCAGTCAAAGATTATAATGAGTAGTTTTTTATTACCAATCTGTTAATATTTACAGCCAGTCATATAAAGTTGTAATGAACTAATCAACCATTAATATTTAAAGTACTCTAAAAGTACATATATTTCCACGCTCGATCATTGCAGAGAACATTCAAGCCTGCCTATGCTTTTAATCTCATGTCCGTTACCTTGTAAATATTTTACATTTATACAGGAATTTACTTTGAGAATTACTTTATATATGCACCTAATCATTGGTACTGCAGGAACAAGTGTTTCACTCTGGCACTTGATTAGTCCAAATGAGATGAAGGCCCTGATTTTAATTATTATTACTTTAATCTTCTCATGTCCTTAATCAGGCAAAAGGTTCACTGTCTTCAGTTTGACTGTGCCCTTTAAGCACTAGTATAGTAAGGCAGCTATGTGAAAGAAAGGTCAGAACTGGAGTGCTCCCAGAAAATAATTTGCAAAACCCTGTCTATAATATAATTCTCCTATCCTTCCTTCTACCATATCTGGACGTTTTCAAAACATTTATTCTGTCTTCTGTTAGTTTGCTTTTTCCCTTCTGCTGTATCACTAATCAATTTTAGTGTGGCAAATTACTGTGGCAAGTATTCAAGTTTTAGTCATCATTTCAGACAGAGACATCTTGTTGTTATGAATCGTAATATACATCATGTTCTGATTAAAAATATTCAGTGTGTTGAAATTTGCAAAAATAAGATATTCTATCCTGTTTGCTTAGAAGCCAGGAATATGTGGTTTTAATCTAATTTAAATCTTAAGCTCTTCAGTTCTGGAATGACTTGCCGTGGTCACTGACAACATAATATATTTCTTTCCTCTGTGGCCTTTTTATTTATTTGAGTATCAATATCTCTCCTATCGCTCTTTTCTCATTGAGTTACTCCAGTTTATCTAGAAGAGAGTTCTCATTTTCTAGACCTCCAGTGCTTTTCATGGACTCTGCTGAATTAGTTTGTATCAGTCGTGAAGTGCAGTGTCCAAAATTAAACGCAATACTGAGCTGAGAAAGGCAGAGAAAAACAAGTTTATATGTTCTGAAGACTTCTTACATTCAGAGAAAAGTTTTTGCCTTTTTCACTACAGCATGTCTTAACGTGTAATCCATGATAGCCCATAGACAATTTACTGAAAAGAAATTGTCTCTTGTTTTTCACCCTGTGTCTGCACAGATGGTTATTCTGACATAAGTAGTCTAATTCTTCTGGCCTAAATTGTCTACCTGCACTTCTTCTTTTATCCGTGCAGCTCATTTTTCAGATAGTTTCTCTGATTTGGGGTAATGCAGAAACAAATTTTCTCAAAATCTTCAGGAAAATTTCTGAGGATGAAATATTGTAACATATTTTCTGAAAGTCTTAAGAAACTTTCCAAGGATAGAGTGGCATAGAAGTAACTTTATTATATGCAGAGATATTTGCTAGGAGACTGGATATTCCACCCTGTTCATGATGGGAGGACAACCTTCCTTGTCCTGGTACTGCAGATACAGTACTGGAGTTGAGCAGAACTTTGGCTTAGCTGTATATGTCTGAAAAGTCTACTTTACTCTGTCCTCTATAAATACTTTTTTAGCACTTGGATTGTACTTCTGCCCTTCAAAAAGATGGGCATGTGGTATGAAAACAGCTCAAAGCCACTTCAAAATCAATCTTAGTTGACCTATTTCTAAAAGAATTTCACTGGAGGGGGGAAAAATTGGAGTATGTTAATAATCTCTAATTATCCTTCCTTATCGGCAAAGACCCAACATCTTCCTATCTATCCCCTCCCTATCCTTTCCCCTGAAATAGCCTTCTAGTTTTAATTTATTTCTGATGATTAATAAGATGTTTTTATTACTAGTAGTGGTGTTTAATATAAAACGTGATGGGAAAAATACGTTGTTCATGCAAGTATATTTGCATTTTAAGAAGTTTTCAGAAGGGCAAATGACACCAAAATTATTAGGTGTTAAACTGGTGATTATAGGTTAAGCCAGTGTTGTGAACACACAGTAGAAGAAATATATCTGGATAAAAGAAAATCCAAAAACCTAAAATGTTCATTTTGCTTTGATGAAATGCAAGTTTTACAATTATGTGTAGACATTGTAGAATTTTCAGGTTCGTACTCATTAAGGAATGACCATGCATCTAAATGTACAGTTTATCTGTATCTTGTAAAGTCTGGATTTATACCAAAATGTAGCTATATTCAAAATTAGAAACGCTGTTGTGATTCATGGCAAGTAATTAGTGATCCTGAATTTGGATCCAGCTTTTGAGGGGTAAAGACTGTTTTAACCTTGTGAATGTCATTTTAATTCATTTTTAGTGGCCTAGAAGTAGATAAAAATTATTGTTATGAAAGAACTTTTAAACATAGATAACATAGCTGAGAGAACTCATTCTCATTCATTTCTAATATATGGTAAGGCTGGGCTAGCGAATTTTCTCTGCCTAGCCAGTTCAATAGTTATTTTTATTTTTTGTAACAGGTGGGTGAACAGAATAACCTGACTGAGTTAATGCTTTTTCCTCGCTCTCTAATTTGGGAAGCCATCAGAGCTTCAGAATGTGAAATTAGGCATGTAACTGGCATAGCCCATCAAGCATAAAGAAGAGCAATAGTATCCTTCCTCACTGTTACTGTGGATAATGTACTCAAAGCCTGTCACTTTCTGATCAAAGAATATGTTCATTTAAGATATTCTATCCATTTAAATTAGTGGCAGACTTAATACTTTGCTGCATAAGCGCAGGAGTCGTGAAGGCTTCCAGAGACCTGAAGCCCTTCTTACCTGCTGCCTTGTCCATCCAATTACACTGAATTAGGATGTATTAAGATTACTGAGATGTGATGTAAATACAGAGCTGGTAAAAATTGCACTACATTGAAAAATAAGCATTCCTAAGGAGCTGGAACAAGTTGAAACTCAGGTAGCTGGTTTCAATGTAAAGTTATTTCCGATAATTAACTGAGGATTAGGATTTGACACTAACTTTGACCTAACTATGGCTAGGAGAAATAATTCAATTTTTTCATTTAATCTATGCTGTTTATTTAGTGTCAAAAAATGGAAGTATAACAAATGGATTTCTACTGAAATTTCCTGTTCTCTAACTTATCTGAAAATCTCTGGAGACAACTTCCAAGGATAAATTCTGAAATTTAGTAATAAACAGGGGGAATCAATGACATTGAAAGAGAGATTTCCTATTAGCCATTATGCATATTTACAGAAGATACCATTTTAAGAATATTTGATTGACTTTAAAAATTTCACTGAGTTTAAAGATTTCTTATTTCATATTGGTTGGAAGTTAGTATAAAAACCCTGATGTTTTATAGTTCAAACTACAGATATGTACATTTTTAGTCATTATACTAGAGAAAAACTTACGGAAAGTTGTATTTTAATCACAAAATTTAAATCCGTATTATGCAAATAACGTTTTAGATGGATAGTTTTAACAACAGTCTGTGGAGACTGAGGTATTGTTTCAATTATACACTCAATATACAGGAAAAAAGGAATAGTATAGTATATCTTTCTGTTTAAGTAAACTAAATAGTGTCCTTTTTTGTGTGTTTTGGTTCAGGCAAAAAATTGTTGCTGCATTTTACTTCCAGGAACAAAATAACTTTAATAGATATTGCTTCTTTTTTGTAAGCAATTTGTATTGATGAAAATATTTCTTTTAAATTAGGATTTTGACAAGATCATTAGTTCCATATAACCATGTAAACCTGAAATTAAATAGATTTGTAACCTAGAGTTTTAATCCGTACAAAGAAGAAATCACCTGCTTTGAATTTTCAATCAGAATAGCTCAGTGTCACAAGTTTTAATTAATTAACACCAACTGCGCAGGAGCAAGCTAGAGTGTAAACAAGATCCTTTGGATCCTCACATCCCAGATCAAAAGACATTCAAAACAGAACAATTATGCGATGTGCTTGTCTCATTAAAATAGAACATCTAACTAGCATTTGAAACTGCTATTTGTTTAGTCTGATTTAGCAGCTTTGAGCAGCATTTATCATGCATTGGTTCTTCCTGTTGGTGAGTCCTTGCATGTCGTGTGGCTTCCCCAATGAGGGTGTTTTTTAAATAAATAAAACCATCAACATAAGGAAAAGGTTTCTTCAAGGTTGCTAAATATACTGTTGCTGACACAGAACCCTAAGGAATTTGCAGTGGAATGTTGAAACCAGGTTGCTGGTGTGTCACAGCATTCAGCTACAGCAGTAGAGAATAAAATTACTATTCATAATGCAAGCACTTTATCACTGTTCTTGCAAAAAAACTACCGTGAACCTTGAGACCTTGAAAACTAATATGCCAGAAACAATAGTGGAGAGATGGGAAGTTAGAAAAGGTAATTATTGAGCTGTTGTTAAATAAAAACCCTTTTGGGTCCCGGTATCTGGAAATATATAAAAAGAGTTTGCTAGCTTGAGAGCTATCAGCAAAATGCATTTTAAGTCAAATTATTTTAGTCTAGAGGGAATATAATTTGGGGTTTCACAGAACCTGTAGAGTTTTTATAAACAACATCAAGAGTTTTGTTAAAATAAATAAAAATGTAAAGCTGTTTCAGATAAACACTTCCCTTTACCCAGGGGAAACTACCAGCATTCACTAAAACGGGGAGTGAGAGATGGTAGAGGGGTAAGATGGGATCAGCATTCAACGTGCCAGGTTTTTTTGACAAGTGGTAATCTGATGAACACTCTGGTCATAAAAATTGTAAAAGCAAAGTTATACAACAAACGATTCAGGAAACAATCTGGAATATTTTTAGATCAAAATAGACCTCCTTTAGTTAGAGGACCTTCTCTACTTCGCTGATGCCCATTTTCTTCTTGATTATTTTGCAGCTGGTTCCCTGTTTTCCCAGTTCTTAGCTATCCTTTGAACTTTCAGGGATTATGTTCCTATTTCTTATTTTTCTTGATGAAAGGAACACCCAGGCCACAGCAGCTGTATGAAATGGAGCAAAGTTTGGAGGTGATTTGAATGGAGAAGGGAAACTTACTGGTTTGGTAAAAGAAGCCTGGCTTTGTCTAGGTGTTTCCCTTTCTTTTAGTTAGCCCAGGAAAGTGTTTTCTATGTTTCCAGCAAGGGGTTTGTTTGGTTGGTTTTGTCTGGCCTGAGCTATCATCTCTCAGCAGATTGTGAGAGGAATTAAGAATGTGTTTGATTTTTTTGCAGACTTCTGTGCTTAAGTACACGCATGTAGGCCATGTTTCAGCTGTGCATGTATGTGTGGGACACAAAGTAAGAAATATTATCAGGAAGCCAGGCATCAAGAAGTCATACTTTGATGTTTTAAATCTATAAGCTTTTTTATATTTGATGTTGTTTGCAAGCTGGGGAAGGATTTCCATTTTCCACATTAAAGCACAATGGCTAGCACAGATGTCTGTGAATTTTATCTGCCCTCTTATCTCCTTCTGCTGGTTTGAGCTCTTGGTTCTGTTCGGAAGCAATGTCTTAGAGCATTGAACTTTTACCTTTGCAAATACTGAAAGTTGTAAGATTTTATTAGAGAAATACATAAAATCAGATTTGCTACCTTGCAATCCTGTTGGCCTTAGTGACCGTAAGTGTGATGGAAATATTGATGAACCTGCAGTCAAAAATGAGAAGAAGAAAAGGTAGTTTGGAAGAAAACATGCAAAACCTGCTGTGAATACTGCCTTGCAACCAGGGCTTCAGAAAGCTTTTTCAGATGAAGGCAGCTTCTCTAGTTGCACGTGGGCATTCTAAACCGGGAAAG
>NW_010413532.1:64121-78334 GCF_000710305.1 Buceros rhinoceros silvestris
AAAGAGTAAGTGCAGATGTTCTGCTAGGATCACTGTCTTTGTGTGTCTTCACATATTTATTAATCTTACGGGTTTTAAACTGTACTCAGGAAGAAAAGGGTTCTCATTTTACTTCAGAATACGGATCCTCATTGTATTACATTTCAAGTATAAAGCATGCAAGCACACCATCACACTAAAATTATTTGCTGTTTATGTTAGAAACAAGAAAAAAAATAACCACTTTGATCAATTTGCTGCTTTGAAATGCCCCCTAATTTAACAATTATAGAGTTATATTTGACAGTGGCTCCACCAAATGAGCTACTTTAGAAATGAGGGAAGTTTGTGTCAATTAATGTTCCTGTCACTTGTGCATCATTCTCATTTGTCTAAATAAAAATGTAGTCACCGCATTTCAGCAGATTATAGAGTATGTTATTATACAAATATTTGTATTCTTTTTAGTTAGCTTGTGTTGGAGAAGTATGTGTGCATGTCTGAATATTGAGAGTATCTTTCTAACCTCTTCAGTAAAGCTTTGAATTAGAACTGCTGGGATCCGATCAATATTTTAATGAAGAGGCCGATTCTCTGGTAGGATCAGTAGGCCTAGCAGGGGAATGTGAAGACTTCATAATTAATAATTTTCTCACATCTGTGCTACAGCAACTGTCAAGTCAATTAAAAATGTAGCAGTATGTAATCAGGTGGAATTTAGGGGTCTTTGCTCTTTCATAAAAAAGATGTGCTCTCAGATATTTTAATGAATGAACTATTGCTTTAAATATATGCATGCTTTTAGGTTAAGTTTGCTTTGCTTGAAACTGTTCTGTTTCTAACAAATGCCCAATTATCACAGCTCTTGATGGACAGGGCTCAAAAGTGGATGGGAATTGTGGGTGCTGATGCTTATCCAGTGGCTTAATAACTGTTGGAACAAGAGCACAATCATGGTGTATTCACCCTCGGTTCCTTTACCTCCGTGCTGCATAGTGTGCTGTCTTTTCTAATCTGCTATGAGTTACAGTATTAAGACGGTAACAAAGCATGTTGTCTTGGCAAATCCGCTTAACCACTGAAGGACAGTAACAGTGCTTTTGCTTTGTGCAGCCTCTATACTTCTTCCTGCCCCCCTGCAGCCCCTTACCCTTGTAAATAATGTTTTGTATCTCTAAAGAGGCAGAATTAAATGTGTATCCTAGCTGATTAGTCTGAAAATGTCCCACTACATCTGGCATGTGCTGATGTTTTGCTTTCTTCCTAGAATGAACTTATGTTGTGTGTCTGAATGCACAGACACCCAAGGTAGGACTGATTTAATCTAACATTAGCCATAGAAAAGTCGTGCAAATGTCCAAGCAGTTCTAGGCTTCCTGCTTTAGACACCAGAATACTCAATTGTCCTAAAATATGATCTTAAAATGAGAGGACTGACTTCTCTGTTGAGACTTCATGAATAACTTTCTTTTACCTAAAGAAATAAGAGACGTATTCCATGGTGCAAAGCATTTCCTCAGGTAGATACTCAACACCTGCTTTTGGATAGCTTCTTCCTATGGGTGAGCTTTATCAATACACGCAGGACAGTATTCCTGTGTAGCTTCTTGGAAGATTAAAAAAAAAAAATGTTTTCTGAATTGTGGGGTTTTTTTGTTTGTTTCCTTTTGTTTGAGGTTCAGAGATAGACTTCTTTGGTTATGGGGCACTTGACTTGTGATTGCAAGATTTAGGAGAATGACCTAGTAATTCTCCTGATGGCCTCTTGTGACAGTTTCTTGTACTCTTGTTGGTCCACTGTACAGTGTCTGAAGGCTTGCACTGATGATGATGTTTGGTTAGCGCTATGTAATTCAACTTCCAAGGGAGAAAATAGATCAATGTGATTTTCTTTATTTGCACTTAATTTACAGTGGAGTTTTAAAACTATTTAAACAAAAAAGTGATTAACAGCTGCCATTTTGAAAGTGTGCATGCTGCCTTTCTTACACAACATATTGTTCTAGGGGACATAACTAGGTACCTTTTTGGATAATAGGCTAGAGACTGTGATTGCCAGGAAAGGTGCATTTAACGCTACGTAGCTGTAGACATACAATGGAATTCTTATGCTGTTTAGATTTGCTCTGGTGTAACAAATAAAAAAGAGTATGTCTTTCAAGTGTGCATGTGAGTATACCTTAATTCCTCCATTTAAGTCCATAATGCCTCTGCTTTAGACCAAGAAATAATGAAATTGAGTAAATACAGACTATTCAAGAACATTTTCTGCTGTATGTCAAATCTTGTAACTTACCCTACCTCTCATATGGACAGTACTCTCCACTGAAATTTTCTCTTTGTGTAATTGTCCATGGTAGAGAAATAAATAGAACAATAGCTTAAGAAGAGCCAATCTCAAGAAATGTGCATTGCTTTGGTACTGCAAGCTGAGGATATACAAAGAAAAGCTCTCTAGATTTACCATATACTTTATAAAATATACATTGGTATTTGTGACATGAAAGCTGTGGTTCAATGCAATACATATATGAGAAGTACCTTTTTATTGATAAAAATCATGGCCTACCATCCTGCATCAAATAACTTGAAAAGATACAATCATAATCAACTTCCGTATATGGTCATTGTAGCTATTCTATTGCAGCTTTAAATAGAGATCAGCTCTACTCAAATGAAAAGAGAAAATGTAGCTGTATTCGAATGGCCTGAATTCTACTGGTGTTCCTGAACCTGCTGTTTCCTAATTGTATCTTGGTGGCTCCCGTTTTATCTCAGCAGTTTATTTAGAGCGTCTGGATTGCTTTTTAGAGGCTCTCAGGAAGTGTTGACCTTTCTCTGTTGACCAGATATGTGAATTTACCACAGTATTTCCCAGGGTGAAAAACAAGGAATATTGTGCTCAGCTGTATATACATTTTTACAAGTTGACTTGCGTATCGCATCCTCTGGACTGAAACTTTGTAAGTGATGCAGATGGATCTGACTTAATTAAGAGAATTCACCACTATATGGGTGCCAGGGTTACTTCGTTTTGCCCCTACAGGTTAATACACATCTCTTTTCACACCCTTTCAGAGGGTTCACGATTCAGCTATGACTTTGTCTTTGTAGCTGTTGTGGGTCTATAAAAGTGTTGTACCTTGTGACATGTTCGTCTGCAGGCTGCGTTGAAGTGATTCTGTCAGGAGGTATCTAAAGGAAAGTCACTGGTAGAAAACCTTAATTTCAAGAGTGAGTTTAGTATAGCAGTAGCTAAAGTCATAGTGGGCTACAATTCCACTCAGATACGGTATGTTTAATTTTATGACTTATAATTTCATCCAGGCTTTGTCCAGGCTGAAGGATATTATTCACAGTAAGACTAACCTGAATTTTGCATGTAGGCCTATAATACTGTATTTAAAGAAGCAATTGCCCTCTTTGGAAAAGTATGTTAAGTGCAGCTGTATCCGTACTTGAACCATTTAGGGTGGGGATGCTCAGCTCCTTGACAACTGAGATCAGGTTGAGTTACAGGGTTTTGGTAGGTTACAGAATTTAATGAAACATTGCGTTGCAGCTGGATGGAAATGGCCCAGGCCCAGGGATCAGTAGGTAATTTTGATGTGTAATATCAAGAAAATGAAAAATGGAATTAGCCGTGTAGTAGGATTTAAGGGTGATGGAGATAACTATTTGCCAGTGTATTCATTCTTTCTGCTGGAGGACAATTTCTTTTCCAGTTGCTGTCTTTTTTCCTCATTTCTTTTTGATGTTATTCCCAATATTCCTAATTTTTAAAATGATGATTTATCAAAACAAGAGATCTTCATGTGGCAGGTGCTGATTTTGACTGGTTCCTGAGGGGTGCATGATTGCTGAAGAAAGCATTTCGGAGTTATTTAGAGGTCTCATCTAAATTATATCATAAGTATTACCAGAATCTAATTTTTTAATGATGATTTAGAAAACTTCTCACCATAAAAATTTTAGCCTTTGATTTGATATGGTGCATTCTTATTTGTTGTTTTCTGTTTAGAATGGTGTAAGAAAAAAATGAGTTATTAAGACATTAGTTCTCTTGATGCTGGGTATCTGTTTCTGATTTAATTCATTGAGCCTTTTTAGCTCATAACACATGAGTAGAACACCTGGTATTTATGAACATCTTTATAATTTGGGGGTTTGGTTTATGCTTATGTGCAGTCTTTTGTTGTGAGTAAGTAAAATGTTTGTTTTGTTTGCTAGTGCTATGTCTGCATATGTGTAGGCACCTAAACTCTCTGGATTTAATCTGCATACAGGAAGAGCTCTGCATAAAGTAGCAGCACTTAGTTCTCTGGAAACTACTTAAATTTTCTGCACATTTCACTAATGATTGCAAGTGTATTCTATATTTAAATATTTGATTTTAATAACTAGGGAGAGTATTAAATGATCAGGATGTATGTAGCTATGCGATACTATTATTTTAAACCTTAACTTGCTTTTAAATAATGAAAGTGTCAGTTAAAAATGCTTTCATTTGAAAACTTTGAAAGCATCAAAACCTTTTTGTATCAAATATGCTTGTGTGGTATAAAAAATAAAACACTTTTCATTGTAGTTGAAAGAACGTTAAGAGTTTGGGCCACATACACAACAAATCCTCTGTGCCACTTTTCATGATTAAAGTCCTTCAGACATACCTGAATACTCCTGGAAGGATGCTATCTTTTTGGCTAAGCAAACCTCCTATACTTTCATCCGCAAATCAGAATGTGCTTTACAAAAAGCAATCAGTAATACTTCATGCAAATAATTTTTAATAATGCTTTAGTTCATCCTGTGAAAGAAAATAGTAATGATAGGAAGTGATGTGGCTATACAGAGGGGAGACAGTGTTCTCCTTGATGTTTTTCAAACTTGAAAGCACTGATTTTTCTAGTTGTTACTTTGATCATCCAAAATGCTTCAAGTAAAACTTCTTTAAAATTCACACCTGAAAATATTTTTTAATCTTTACAATCGTATTAAAATGTAGGAGAATTTTAACTAACTTGACTTAGCACTTGTTATTCCTAACACAGTTTGTATATAAAATGATGATTTGTCCAAACAAGAGGTAGTCATGTGGAAGGGGGTGAAGGGTGCAAATATTTTGATGAAAACATTTTAGATTTATTTAGAATAAATAAGTATTAAAATATGTAGTGTAGCAACAGCAGTAGCTATATGAGTTAATCACCACATGTTGTGTTCTCATGTCTGTCCAAATGACAAAATTATAATACTGAGTTACAATGAATCATAGTATTCACATGAGTATTATTGCATCAGTAACTTTTTCCATGCACAGAGGAAGCAGACTTCTTTTCATTATCTGATACCCAAACCCGGAAGAGAACAGACAACTGAAGTAGTTCTGCATAGAAACTACTTTTTAATAGCTATGTTTTCTGAAAGATACCATCCCACTTCCTTTTGCTAAACCTAGTTCAGTAACACTTTAATTACATGGAATTCCTACACCTGAGAAAGAAGCTCCTTGCCTGTTTTGAATAGACCTTGGGACTGAACTTGCGATCACATTTTCTTTAATACCTCAGTGTTAAACTTGCATGTGGCATACATTGCCCTTTTGGGAAGTAATGTTGAAATGTTACTGATGGAGTTAGGATCTAAAAATCAGTTTATATGAAACTGATATGGAAAAAAAGGAAAGTATTGAAACAGGCATCCACAAGAAAGCATGATTTTTTTTTTTTATCCTAAAAGCTGTGTCAAAATTTTTTTTTAACAGTGACAAGGTGGCTTCTCAGGTGACAGCATACCTTAAGCAATGTTCTGAGTTATTCCAGTGAATCTCAAGTTTCCTTCCTTAAGGTCGTTTCATTCCAGTTTGATTTTGATTGAGAAGTATTGTTGAACTGAGTGTGTGCTCTTTGATCAAGATATTGCTAGTTCTCAGCTGACTCTTGTTGGTCCCATCTTTATAAGGGTGATCAAACTGCCTGTGGAAAAGGTTTATGACTCAAACACAGCACCTAATGTTGCATCATCGGTAAGAACATAGCAAATCTTAGTGGAAGACTTTACAGGAGGGGAATGGGATTCTCTTTTAAAACAAAACTGATGTGACTTATTGGTCCTCACCCACATACTCCTGAGCACTAGCATGCATGCCTCCAGATGCCCTGGCTAGGAGTCAAGTGCTCAGATGCTCATCCTTCCCAGACAGCTTGTCCAGTCCAGATCTGTTCGCTGGAGTCTGGGGAACATGAGATCCTAGTGCCAAGCCCTGCCCCCCTTCCTGGGGCTTTTCAGGCTGGCAACACCTGCAGTTCTGGGAGACCCTCTTGGTCCCCTGTTGGAGCCCACTGAGTTGACTCTTCCTGAGAGGCATCAGGATTCCTTGCTGGCTCTCTCCTGGATGCTTGCAGCAGCAGCACCTCCTGTGGTCCTTGTGGTGCTTGGAACTTTACTGACTGGTGCGGGTGCTGCTACCTGGTGATGCGTTGACAGCCCTTCTCCAGGATCTGCTTCTCCTGTGGCTTCCATACCCACCTGGCCTCATCATCTCTGTCCTAGTGCTCCTTTTGGCACTCTTTGCAAAAGAACAACTTTTCTTGCTGATATATGCTATGTACTGATGGCTTTCTAGTCATGCTGCTGTATTTGCAAACCTCACCTACACAGTTTGCTAATTCTTAGGTCACTTATGGGTCAGGTCAGCTGAAATAGATGGGGAATGACCTGTGATGGAAAGCATATCTGCGGACATGTGTGGCTGGACAGATCTAGCACTTTGCCTGGACTGGCATCTTCCTCGTGTGCTGTCTGTGCTTCTTGCATCTTATGATTTATATCAGCTGGACAATGTGGCCTGTGATTCCTTGCAGAAGAGCTTACCTACTGTGAGGAAGAATGGCAGGCAGGATTGTTTGTAGTCCGTGTTCAGCTATAATTTGAAAAAGATAGGGGTGGACAAGCATGAGACTTTTCTAGAACAGACCAGCTGAGGTAAGCACAGGTAAAAGGCAGAAATTTATTTTAACTATTGATTAACTTCATCTCTTCCTTCAGAGTCTATTATTTTTTCATTCCCTATATAATTACATTCCTGGTTTTCTCCAGAACCTTAAAACCTTCTTTTGTCTTACTATTAACCAAGTAGCCTGGAAGGCTCTTCTTGAATGAAGCTGATTTTCTCTGCAGTTTGTAAAGATGCTAGTGGATGATCTCTCCTTTAACACCACTTTTTGGCATTTTCATGAAAGTTTCTGCAGCCTTGACCTTCAGCACTTCTCCTCTAACTTCCTCAACTTGTATGCCAGAACAAAAAGCTTCTCCCTCTGAAGTTGTTTCTTTCTTTAGTGGCAGCTTAATAGGAACTTTCAACAGAGCCTGTTGTTATGAGTACATCTGTTTGGAGAGGTTCATTTTGGACAGACAAATCACAACAGCTGAAGTCTTTGTGCTCTGGCTGATAGTTAATCTAAAAGGAGACTTTTAATTTTTTTTTTTTTTAAGAATCTATCCCTAAAAGATGTGTGCTCATTCATTGCTCTAGACACACAGGAACACATTCAAGATGCAAGGGGTATGATTTAATTAGCCTTCAGTTGTACTGACTCATCTGGGAAGCATCCAGCACCGATTCAAAAAGGGCAGGTCATGATTCTTCTCTGGTAGAAGCCTGAATTGCTTCCTGGTTACTGTTACTGTCCACCTGTTGAAGAAGGGGCCTGGTACCAAACGCCTTTACATGTCTCCTGGGTGCTGGCACTTCTAATTACTGATGCAACCACTCTCTGTGTCAGGGTGGAGAGAAGGAAGGAAGGGGAAGGGTAGAGCATTATAATGGTGCTGTGAAGATGAGATTTGTTATCTTGCCCTGAGAAGTTAAAAATATCAAACTAATATTCTTTCTTAAAAATGGCCACTCATCATTGCTTTATTAGAATGCTTAGCAATATTTCCTGACACCTAAAAATAAAAGCCAGTCTATGCCAACTTTGCTGTAGGGAGATTAAACCGTAACTGGAACTAAAACCAAGGTCCTGATCGTATTTCTCTGGTAGCCTCGAGCCTGTAAGCAGAAAATAGACATCTCCTTACATGTCTGCATTTTCCCTCAGTGTAGCACAGCAAGTAACAGCTAGGTAGTTGTTTCCCCAGCAGAAATAGTTATTCTTTTCCTGGGGTTTCTGAACCTCTGCAGTTGCTTCTGGCTGAACATTTCCCTTATAAGAAGTAATATCAACAGTGGCTACTGTGCTTGGAGTGTGTACTGATAACTGACACAACATACATGAAAATTAGAGATTTGATGGGGGTTAAGAGAGAGCTGAAGCAGTTAGTGGCTGTGAAAGAGACCTTTTAAGTCTTATGGTAGTTTTGCTAAATACAAATTTGAGACAGAACTGAACCACTCACTAACCTTCATAGGATTTAGGCATTTTATATTGGCTTGAATTACATGATTGCTTTTTGTGTATTTATGAAGAAAAACTCATTCTTTCCCAAATTAACATAGATGATGTACCTGCACACGAAACATTCAAAAGCACAAGTAGTACTTCCTTTCGAAACAAAGTTTCAGATTAATAAATAAAAAGACTGTTAATTCATTATGTTCATGGAACTAACTCAGTAGAATTCCTATAATGAGAATGTTTCCTTTCTGCAGAACTTTAGGAAATATTTTGGTTCATTAGAGATAACATCTGGTCATCTGTAAGAAGTTTTTCTTACCTCAAAAAGGTTTTATAGGGGATCTGCTAATGCAAATATTTCCACTGGCAACTAGTTCTAAACAGAGGGTAATGGATTCATCTATCAAGGGAAATGCTATATGTGTTCAATCTCTTGCCATGAAAGTTATAAGGATTTTATGTAAATGCAAAAAGAAAGGATATGACAGATGACTTCAGGCTTGTTTAATGCTCTTTCTCTGCTTTTTCAACTCTAGGCATATGAGAGTCTTGTATATTTAGCTTCTAACATTGATACATATTTTAGCAACTCAGTATACAATTGGTTCTGCTAAAAATCCTATCAACCCTTCTGTTATACGTATTATTTTCTTGAGTATGTTGTTTCATTTACTCCTCTGAGCTGAAATGTCCAAGATAATATTACCAGTCTCACACAGAATCTTGTCACATATCTGCCTATGCCCGTTGCTGGAACACTTAGCTTGGTAATTGGAGAGATAGGTACATCAGATTCAATTTTCAATCCGTTTCATCCATTGAGATTTAGTTTTCCATTCAGTGATCTTGTCTGTGATTTTTAAGGTAGCTCACCTCAAGAATATCAAATTATCTGTCAATTAGATAGTTTTCACTGATCCTAAAGACTGGCATGCTACTGAAAAATGTGGGTCTTTTGGATGGATCTTATGCTTTGCTCTTTTTGCTAGACATCAGTTTCAGCAGCAGTTCGATTTTGTCATCCTGCAGCTTTTATTTTCCCTTTCTTTTTGTAGGGTTTCTTTAGCCCAGCACAATTGTAATTCAGTCTTCTGCTAGTTCTCAGCGCTTCCCTAGATTTTTTCCACTTACTGTCACTGAATTGGTATAATAGCAGAAATGATTCCATTTTATATCTAATAGCAGAATCTTTTTAAGTACAATAGTTTGTATGTATACATGTAATATACAGAGACATAGGGGGAAAATATTATGAGGATGTTACTAACATAACAGAGTAACTAATTTAAAATGTAGAAAATAGCAGAATGATGATTTTTCTATGCAGGCTTAATTGGCCTTTCTGTGTATGATATCTTTTTTGATTAGATGATCACAGTATTTTTCACTTCCAGAGTCTACATACAGGATGCACTGCATGACTGTGTGTGCAGATATTCAGTATTGTCATTATCAACCTGCAGACGTAAAGGGTGATGCTGGTTTAAAAGTCAGGAGCTACAGCTTGTATGGGTCACAGCTCCCACCATCTGGGAGATCAGGTGGTTGTATTAGAAATGGAGGAACTCAGTGGGGAGTCTGGCATGTTGTCCACGGGGCCTCACCTGCGGGTCTGGGTGCACACATAAGTGTGTCTCTCTAAGGGAATGGCATCTATTTCACCTGCATCAATATGTTCCAGGGTTGATGAAATGACACTTGTTGCTAGGGAACAACAAGCAAGCAACACCAGAATTTCTAAGCAAGTTAATGTTGCCCTCATTTTAGAGGAGAAGTGAGACACTGAGAATTTAGATTGAAAATTTTGGGTAGAAAAGTTGGTGAATCAGAGAACAGACTTGTCTGGAGTAAGTGATTTTGTACACTTAAAGAACTGCCCTCCTTATTTTCCAGCGTAACTGTGAATCTCTATCTCTCAGAGAAATGAAAATGAAGTATGAATGAAAAACTAATTAGTGCGTACTTATAACTTCGATTCATATACTTACCCAGTACTGAGTGGCAACTTTGTGAGATGAAGTCCAGGTTTCTAATGTAGCACTAGACTGCACTAATGTTCTCAACAGTGCAGATGAGAGTAAGGCTGCCTGGAAGAATTGGTTTATCATTAAGTCCACAATGACACAAAAGATGTGTAATTTTGCTCTGGGAGTTTCAATCATCTCTCCTTCACAGCACATGCTGCATTGTAAAATAGCGTGTTGTAGGTATCTCTTTTCATACCTTGTGTTTCAGAACACCTAACATTCTCCCGCTGAAAGAAAACAACAAAAGCCCCCGTTTTAAAATCAGTTCAGTAGAGGGCGAAAGGCAAGCAGTCTTTTTTTTTTCCTCTTGGTTTTGATATCAGACACAGTGGACTCATGATTCTGTTGAGAAGCATGAATACAGCAATCAGCCTGAGATACACTGGAATTATACTTAGGTATTTCATAAGGGTGAAATTTTCCTACACCTGTTATTCTTAAGTAAACACAGAAATTGCAGATGGTTCTAGTACCTGTGGAAGTTCACACTTTTATGCTCCTTTCAATTAATATATGTTACTTATTAATCTGAAGAAAGTTATCTGTCTTTCACTACTTAATTAAAATGAGACTCAAATAGACCTGACTTCTGGCTCTTAAAAATTATGCTTTGCCATGTTTCCCTAGAAGATATTAAGCCGTAATGTGAAAATCAAGAACATCTATGTCAGATGCATTATTTTCCACACAGTGTAAGTGTATAAGAAATAGAATGCTATAGAATACTGAATGGAAACATGATCATTGAAGGTTGTTTAAGATTGTTTAATGATAGCTTGGAGGAAATAAAGAGTGTAGGTATGTGCTCTGTATTTTCTTTATTTTGCTAAGACTTAGGAAACAACCTAGAATTACCAAAATTTCTTTCCTTCACTCGGACTGCCAGCCTTTGAAGCCTCTCATGAAGTGGGCTACCACTTCATGGTAGGGCTTCCTACCACTTTTTACCCTCAAAAAATGAACAAACTTGATTTTCTGGGGGATGTAAATTCCTTCTGCTTCCTGCTTCAGGTGTGCAGGTTCTTTTCTGCAGCTGTGTTTCTTTCCTGAAGCAGATCAGCAGCTTACGGCTCATAGTTGCTTACAGTATCCATTGCTTGTACAAGGGTGGATTAGTAAAAGCAGTTGATGCTACTTTTTGTTTATTCAGGGGTTTTTGGTCTTCATTATTCTTCTGTCTACTTTGAACTTGTGCCAGTAGTATACAATAGGGTGTTACATGCTTGTCAGGCAAGTTACTGTACTAATTTCTGAAACAGTTCTAAACAGGATTATCAAAATAGGACTCAGGACGCTTCCCACGCACCCCACCCTCCACATAAATCTGTATTATAACTACTGGGGTTTTTTTCACATTAGCCATAAAAATCAGGAATGATGTGCTAAAAGTGTAGGTTAATTTTTGGTGAGGAGAATCCTGGTGTCTGGTTCAGAAGGTTCATTTCCTTTTTATAAGTAGCCTTTCAGTCTTTTTGAAGTATTTAAAATCATTTCTTCCCCTGTAGAAATACATTTTGCTGCTGAACTGTGTTATACAGAAGTGAGTTGGTTTATGTAAATTACTATTCTGCATGTTGGAGATAAAAATAAATATATAAATAAATTAACAGTTTCAGACATCTGTGACAATTTCTAAATGAAACAATAGGAATAGTTAAACTGAAGAATTTGAGAAAATTAATACATGCTCACCTTTTAATTCTTTAAATTTAAATGTAAAATGCTACTTCAAAAGGCAAGAGTAAATCTTACACCTTTGGAGTTTTAAATCACAGTTTTGCTTTTAAGCATGTCACTGGTTGGAGTTAATTAGTTTAATTTCCTGATTTTTACTTAAATAAATGCAACCGCTCTCTAGAACATTATTCCTGAGCCGAGCATTCTGTTACAAACTACCTTACCATGAGAATGTTGTCTTAAAAGGTTGAAACCTTAAACAACATCAGGGTGGTTTCATTTAGAGTAAAAAGTCCCATCTGAAATTCAGTTCTGTGGGACTTTCTTCAAATGTTTCTGGAAAGTTACAGGTTTTGAATGCTTATGGAAAGAGAGGAGTGCCCAATCTGAGACATCCAAGAAAGTCTGCATATTAAGAGAAAGTACCTAAATTTTCAAGGCTTTATGTAAACGGGACGAAGCATTTGATTCTTCTGTTTTCAAGAATTTTGAGGTGTTTAGAGGGTGATTGTAGAAGGACATCCAAGGACACCCGAACTGTCTCAGAAAGAGGTTCGGAGATTCGGATCTGGTAGTAACATTGATACATAAAAGTAGTGCGCTGTACATCCTAGTTGGCCCCGATAATGAGCGGAGATCAGTAGTTCAGGCCGGGTCTTGTGCTAGCAAAACCCATTGTAGCTAGAAGCTGAGATGATATGACTACATACAGAGCTCATGAGCAGCTCTGTGTAGTGTAACACAGGCCTGTCCTAAAGATAAAGGTATGTTGCGTGTAAGCATCCAAGTTCTTTAGGATGGCAATGTTTATCCTTTTTCTTGGGAGTTGCCCCATCCACTATTTCTGCATCACTCTTTCTGCAGCTGGCATTTCATTAGCAGGAACTTTCTCTCTCTTGAACATTTTAATCTAGAAATGCTCTTTCAATTATGAGTGAAATAGGCAACTAGAAACCTGCAGGAGATTCTGTTTCTGCACATTGGTAAGTGTGTTTTCCTGCTCTTCACATATACAGATCTAGTCCAGCATATGTATGGCAGTGTTGTTAGCAATTAATTTTTATTGGTTTTTTTCTTATTTTCTGTTAAGCCATAAAATAGGATCTCAAGAGAAGCTCTTTCCACATAGAATATCTTTTTTCGGTAAATTACCATCTGCCTTTAATTCTGCACCGTGTAACCGAAAACTAAAAATGTGATCAATAAGTTCTCAACAGGTTCAGATAAATACAGTTTCTCCTTTCCCTCCTCAATTTGATTCAAACTGTTTCGCTACCTTCCCTCTGAAAGAAAAATGCCTTTTGGGAGAGTTCAGTTTTCAGGTCTGATATTTTATGTAGGTAAAAGCATCCAGAAGTAGAAGAATTGCATAACCACAAAGCTATATTTCAAGATGTCCAGCTATCATCTGTCAAGTGTAAAATAAGCTGTGTTAATGTCATTGTTGATTCTAGCTTACAAGCTTCTACATAATTTTTTAATAATTAAATGAGAGATTTAAATTTTTCTTTTCAAATTCAAGGAAGAAGAGTTAACTTCTATTCTTATCCCTGCCACCCACCACATCTTGTTCATTGTCTTTTCCATTTGCAACATACATTAATGTAATAAAGTGGATAAGGAATATACAGTCTGTAATATGCGTTTTGCTTATTTCCATTGCTTTCTGTCTCTTCCACTTCATACAAACTCATTTTCCCTCTTATTATTTTAGCATATTTTTTTAAATTAAAAAAATACTTTACATAAAAGTGCAACTAAAATTAGTAGAGTTGAGTTTCAATCAAATATTCTTATAATGTTTCTTAATAGTCATCTACTTGTAAGGCTTTCTGTCAGTTAACTCTGAGGAGGAAAATTTTAAATGATTTTTAGTACACTGAATAGCACTAACATGAATATACGAAGATTATTGTTTGGAAGCCTGAGTTAGCTTTTTAAGTCTGTGAAAGAATAGCTTGAAGTCAGGTTTTCATAGAATTGGAGATTTTTGGTTAGTAGGTCATTTTATCTAAACCATAGTTGCAAAAGACAAAAGGTTAGTGGGGATAATTAATATCATTACTAAATGAGCTGATGCAATTGAGGAAAAACAAATTTGGGCAGGTTTTCAGGCACACAAATTCTCTTT
>NW_010413532.1:78411-130136 GCF_000710305.1 Buceros rhinoceros silvestris
CTTTCCCTCACCCATGACAGTGAAAGTATTTATGGCCAGCATTTTTCTGACTCACCAAGCAGCCTGCCTTATCTCTTCTCTTGAGTTAAACCGTTTGTTTCATCTTGTTAACTTGAACCCTTAATATCATATACTGTGTTCTTATTTTGTTTTAGCAGAATTGTAGTTTCTAAAAAGTAACAGAATGGGGGACTTCTTTAATCAGAGTGTTCAATCATACTAAAATATACAGTCAGTGGTAGAACTTTGTGTACAAAGGGGTTTAGGTTGATGGTTCCAGTTACTGAAGGTAGAACGGACCATTGTCCTTTTCTGTAGCCCTCAGTGCTACTGAAACATGCACATTTTTCCTAAAGGAGTCCAGACATAGCACAGCAAAGATTTTCAACAAAACTTCCATTTAGCTGGTTACATCATCTTTCCACACCATCAAGAGTGACTAGCAATGAAAGGTAACCACACTCTTTTCCATTAAGTAATGAACACTGGCTGCCCCATCCTCTGCTAAAAAGACTGCAAGAGAGAAAGGCCATCAAATACATCTTTTGTGAGTAACCCATCTGCAAAATCATGTTGTTACTCGCGCATAAGCCACGAGAAGATGAAAAACTCAAGATCAGTCTTTTATTTCTTTGGCCACCTCCAAAATTAACAGAAAAATAAAAATATCCATTTTTAAAAATACTAAAAAATTTGTTGCAAATAGGTGAGTACAGTTTGTGTGAAAAGCTTTTGTCAGTCCACCTGGACAATGTGAAGCAGGGTTTATTAATAATCGTTACCTCTGATGTATTACTCTGTCCCAATATAATGACTATGCTTTTCAGACAGTGTGGATGAGCCAAGATTTCAGACATGCACACAAAAAAAGTATGTAGAAGCTATCACAACTATAAAGATAGGCCAGGATTATTTTGGTCTTATGTTTTGCTAAAGTCCAGATTTTACATGGCTAAAGAAAGGAAAGGGGGAAGAGGAAGCCACTATTCTCTATGTTACTCCTCTAGACAACAGTGTTGTGCAACTCCTCTGTAGGAATCTTTCTGGAAATGAGTAATACCTACGGTAAGCTAAATAAAGCATGGAAAATGCAAGATATCACTGTCACAGGTTAGAAACAGTAACTCTCTTGGGAGTTTTTATTTTGTAAACTGAAACAAACAAACAAACAGAAGATCAACTTGTCTTTCAGCTAAAAACAGGCTGTTAAAAGGATAAGAGTTTCTCACATACACTGAAAACCAAAAGCTACACCCCTGAGTCAGAAGGACCTATGAGATCATGCAGGGCTTGGCGTTAATCGGTACCGCTGGGAAATTTACTGGAGGAAAACCTGCAGAATCCGTGTAGAGTGAATAAAGCCTTAGGCTGGAACAAACACTAGAAAAACGCTCCACAGACTAAGAAGAAAAAAGGGTTTTTTCTGTCTTGCTTGCTTTCTTTCTCACTAAGCAATGTGGTTGTGAGGGTAGTTTAGTGGGGCCTGTTTCAGTTCTCGGTGACAAAGTGATTTTTGTGGTATTAATGTGCTGGTGGCATCTAAGTCTGGGAACATGCATGCACAAAATATAATCACTGAAAGGTTCCTAAATGTGGGCTGACATTAGTTCTTTGTTTTCTGGTGAAGGTGAACGATTCCTATAGAAAGGGTACCATCAGTCGGAGTAGACTTGTGTCCTTGTCTGTTTGCTAAAAACATGAGTACTTAAAAGCAGCCACACAGTAGTAGTCGTTTCACAGTGTCCCTTTTGTAAGGGAAGATGGCCGAAGTCAGATGAGAGTAACATCTCCTGGTCTGTTTTGTGCCAGGTTATTAAATATGATTTGTAGTGAAGACTGTCATCTTATGTCTTAAATGTGGATGAGAACAGGGCTGAGCTTATGATGAACTGTTATTGTTTACCCTTTTATTTCAGACTGGTGTGCCAGGAAATGGGAGAGGACTTGATGGGCATAAATCACTCCCAAAGGGTAATCCTGTGGCAATCCAACCATAACCTCTGGCAGCTAACTGTAGGAGCCTGGACAAAGCGAGCAGCCTTAGGGAGCCTGTGGGTGGCACAGCACCTGCACAAGGGACGTTTGTCCACCCGTGCTGAGCAGATCCAGGTCAGCTTGTGGAGATCTGAAACTTTTAATCCAGGTAAAAGTGGGTGTCTACCTGTGAAGCATGGGAAACTGTAGCATAAAAATTTTTTTAAAATAATAGAAATAAGAATACATTTTGCAGATGTTGCTTGGGAGGATTTATCTTCACAGTTAATGAGAATTTTCGTACTTCCTACTTCTGTTTTTTTCAGATAATGTTAGATATAAATAGCGGAAAACATGAAAGGGCACAAGATGTCATGATGTAACTGTCTTTCCTGTTACGTTTAAAGATTCCAAACACAGTTGCATGATTTTCACTGGGAGCAAGCAAGCATGCCTTCAGATGTTTTTATTTTTTCTGTTTGTGTTTGTTTTCATTCCCCCATTTAAGCTCTGTTATCAACCAATGACAGTAAATTGCAAGTTTTCCACCACCCTGTTCCTACCCACCATTCACTACTTCAACAGATTTTCTTTTTCTTAAAAAAAAAAAACAACCCCAAACCCACACATTTTGTTTCCCAAGGAAGATCTTTGCCTTGCATACCCTTCTCCAAAAACTGGTATTGACTAGCAGTGATGGGAACCGAACTGCATTTTTTACCTCTGCAGGACGTCCTGCTCAGAGCTGTGCTTACATAGCACTGGTGCTGTTAATAACGGCGTGAAGAGAGCGGTGCTATAATAAGTAAAGCTGTAAATGCTGGCCTAATAACTGTATACAGCCATTTAGTTTATGATTGTTTTATGGAAACTGCAGTTAGAACGTTACAAAGAATTATACGGATCTTTAATTGCACAATCTTTTAAATTATGCAGTTCATGAACGCAATTTTTTCCACTGCCTCATACTACAGAAGCTAATTTTATATCCCGATAGTTCTGGAAACCAAAGAGTTTCTTTTAAAAAGTCTATGTTTTGGTATCAGACTAGCTCTGAGGTTTTCTGATTTTTTTTTTCCTTGAATGTTTCTTTCTTGACTAAGTTCTGAAATGTTTTCATGCAAAATTACCCTCAGTTTTAATTTTTACGGAAATGCAAGCTTCCTAGTAGCAAGAAATTACATATATTTTGTTTGTGGAGAGAGGGAGGGAGTGAGCGGCTGGTTACTGTGTAGGTACCAGCATATGTTATTGACAGTGCATCTCCATGGCTTTCTAAACCGTAGGCAGCTCCTCAGGTTAGAACTCAAAGGTTACATTCTTGCACAATACAGCTCTGAATACAAGCTTCCTCATTCACACATGTATCTCACAGGCTTCAGCTACGTCAGTGCTTCTTTTACATTTAGTGACCAAAACCCTGCAGGATAGTAAGCCGAAGAAGGCACAGACACCGTGTTTTGGTGTTGTGGGGGTTTTTTTCCTGTGCTGGGAGTTCCAGTGCATTTGGAGAATGAGCAAATATCAGCCTATCCAATGACTGTTATAATGGTAGAAGAAAGTGGAGTTAAGTGTAAGCTGACACAGAGGAATTGTACCAGCTTCATTTGAAAGGCTTCTGCCATGACATGCCATTGTTTGTAATAACCCCCATGAAAAAAATAAAAAAGGCTTTTTTCCCCACCACTTAGATGGAAAGTTAATCTCAAAAATATGGACTTCAAATTTTTTTTAAAAATCCACAGTACATCCTAGTGTGCAAACTGCATAAATGTTTCTTGTATGTTGGCATATATTTTTGGATACAACACAGATATTTTTCACATTCCGAAAGAGGCTGAAAAAACATTGTATTTGCAGTATGTGTCAGTGAGAAGTAAAAGGGGGAGAATACAAGAACTGGAGACAGTTTGTATATATATATATATATTTTAAAGCTTCCCAAGGAATTGTGATTAGATTACAAGAATTCTCTTAAGAATCTATTCCTCTTGCTCTCCTACCTTATCTATTATGCATACGAGTGCCTGCAGTGTATATACTTTCTGTACTGAGAAAGTGACCTGGAGGATATCTACATTTTCCATGGGAAAAGAAGCTAAAACCAAGGAAATATAATTTACCTCAAGGTGTTTTATACTTCGCTGAGATTGGGTGATGATGTACTCAGTTGTAGGTGATGGAAAACAGAAGCCACCGAAAATAAATTCAGGCTCAAAGGACTGCAGTGACAAGCAGCAGAAAAAAAAGGAAAAGATTACAAAAAACGATGTGTAAATTGACTGCCCTCTGCTTTAGCAGCTATGGCCAGCCTTTCTCCAACACACGTTTTTCACAGAGGGGAAGGAAAATCTTTTCAGTTATGTTCTGAATTCGTGGAACTGTAATCTCAGAATAATATATTCACATCTCAATCCATGTTTTAATGGGGTAAAAATATCTCCAGAATATCAATTCTGTGTTGTTTCTTTGTGGAAAGATGGACCAGGATTTTTAAAAAGCTGAGGTTAGAAAAATGCCTTTGAGTAAAAAACAACAGATGTCTGATTATTCTATGGGAACCTTATTGTCATTCATTCTAAATCTCTTCTTGATGTAATTTACCACAAATAATTCAGAATAAGTAAAATAGCATATGAAAAATGTCATTTGACAGAGATAAATTTATAAAGTAGTTGAAAGTGGTGTCAGGATTTTACTAGCTGAATTAAATGTTTACTGCAAGTATATGGATGTTTCATCTGAAGAGAAAAACACATTGATGTTTTATATATATCAGCATAAACACACAACTTCCCTTCCTAGTCATAAACAATTGTATTCGAAGATTCCGGGTCAATACCGTGTTGTACATGAAAGAACAAATCCTACTGTATTCAAGAAATCTTATTAAGTGACTCTTTGTAGGCAGTGATGCAACATGCATTACAGCATCAGAGCAAAATTAACATCAGAAAACAAATTGGCAGTATTTTTACTAATGAAAATTGAGGGATATTGAAAGTGCTAGAAATGAGAGCAGACTGTAAAACAAAAGGAAGGAAAAGTAATACTCTAGAGAAATAGCTTAGTTTACATTATTAGTTGAAAGAAAATTAAATTTTTCACTGAGAGTTAAGGCTTAGGCTTCAGTGAAAGTTTCTTTTCTGATGCCTTTAAAATTTATAATAACAGTTAATGACTAACAACTTCTGTAAGTGTATTAGTAACTCATGATGTGACTGGTATATAGCAAAGATTTTAGGTGAATCTAGCAAGAAACTTTAGCACCTATCATTTCCTCTTTTTTTCAGAAGTCTTTCAAGGGAAATGTTACATACTTGCATACAGTCTGAAATTTTATCGGTCACATTTTAAAATAGTGAAGAAGTTTGTTCACTGGACTATAGATATCAGGCTTGGTTTCCAACACACTGGGATTCATATTAAGAGATAGGCTAGAGTTCAATTATACTTTCTGATTTTTATTAATCATATCTACAGTTATTTATGTTGTTAAAATACTTACATTGATTTATATATTTCACTTATAAAAAATCTGTTTGATACTTTTTTTTTCCTTGGTACTGAAAATATCAGTTGAAGAGTTAAGGACCATTTTCATTTTTCTGCTTTTATCTTCTCGTACAAAAGATAGTAATTTAAATCCCAGTATTAGGAATTCTGCTATTAATTTTATCTACTCTTTCTATGGCTGTTGTTGTTTCTCTTAAATCTGCTAGACTGCTTGCTAGAAAATAGTACCGTGTGCTTCCTGAATAAGTCTGTTATGTCTGTATCCACTTGGATCTAAGGAAAATGTAATTGAATAGTTAGGCGTGGACTTTAGGGACCAGCTCTCAGTGTTTGGACTTTGCCTGCCTTGATATAGGTACCCAAGTCTTTTCTTGACCCTTATTCTGTACCTCTTATTTGGTAAAGAATGCCAATATTTCCACACCTCTCAAATGAATAATTAAACAATGAGTGTTCCTAGACTTTCTTATAAACGACTTTCTACTCTTGACTTTTCTGCATGTTAACTTGAGTATTCACGACAGTGGAAGGCAAGGATAGGATAAACTCAATGTTTTTTACCAGCAAGACTTCAAATCCAGATCCTTCTAAATCGTTTTGTCTGCCGAGCTCAGCCACTGAGATCAAACTGATTGTAATCACTTTTATAAGCTGACTGGTGTAACAATCTGTATCCTCTATGCTGTGCTGTCCCATTGCTCTGAGCAGCCTAAAGAGAGGTGATACGTTAGGTATTGGCCAAACAAGGTCTGCAAGAGGATGGAGCGCTCTGGTTCCTTTCTATAGCATCACCTTTAAAGAGGCAGAATGTCTAAGCACTGCATCTTGCTCGCTGGGATTGCTTACAGGAAGAGAGCTGAGATGTTCCTGTTGACCATGGAGTACGCTACAGTACTTTTCTTCTTTGTGTATATCTTAAGCAGGTTAAAGAAGTAAATAGGATTTAAAAGTTCACGAAGCATTTACAGTGTGAAACAGCTATCAAGCTATTTATGTTCCTGAATATGCTGTATTAAGTTTCCTTTAATGATACTGATTTAAATAGACATGTAGCTTAATTTATATTTATTTTGATATAATTTACTTTTAGTTCAGGCCTAACAATATTGTACAGCTTAAAACTTCCTTTTCATTTGAAAAAGATGTTAACTGCACTGAAATAAACTATACAGGATATAAAATCTTGAAAGAAAACAAAAAATTCTTATTACAGGGTTCCATTTTCCCAGTTATTCCTTCACAAAAAAGGAATAAACTGTGTTAGAACTCTTCAAGACACTTTGTAGCTTCAATAGATTGAGTTGAATAGGTCTCTTTTTACCTGGATTATTGCTGCATGGGTATTGAAATCATGTTCGTTGTGAACTGAAATTTCATCTTTGCTAACAAAGGGAACTGGCAGAGGTTTTTAAAAGTTAGCACCACTATTGTGAAGCCTCTTCCTACCTTAGCATTAAACTAGTAGAGCCAATTATGACATGACACTGTTTTGTCAATGCTTAAAACAAGTACTTGAAAATAACTGTAACTGGAGAATATGATAGTTAGTCATTAATATTTTGTCTTCTCTTTTATTGATACCCTAAAAATGAATCCTTAGGAACATAACAAAGTGCTTGTTTAGAATTGCTTTCAAGATATTTCTTGTATCAGAGAAGTCCTTAGCCCTGAATAATGATTCCACCATAAGGCGGCATAGCCTTTATTAGTTTCAAAATTTTAGTTCTAACTATTGTCAGCTTCTGTGCCACCAGACTGTAGCTTCCTAGGAATACTAAGTAAGAGTGGCTGAAAATGTGCAAGAGTCACAGGGGTATGCACATAGCTCTTAATTATAAAGAAACAGTTCATAAACATTCCTGAAAAGGAGTTAAAAAGAATGTGAGGAAAAACTAGTAAGAGGGCGAGTCCGAAAGCTGAAGGCTAATGAAGGAAAATAAAGTTCAGTTTTCTTACTCATTCAGACAGCTTCGCCATATGTACTGTTGGTGTACCAGACAAATGAACATTTATGAGTTGGCATCTTTTACTGTAAAATCAATGACTAAAGAAATGGAACCATTCGTAATAAATGTGATTTCTGTTTAGATTTCTAATAGACCTATGTTTTGTATTCTCCAAAAACTCCCAATTTCTTTGAGGTTGGTTTTTCTGTTTCCTGATGTACTTTATTCATTTGATGCTAGATCAGCCTTGTATCCTGAAAGATGAGGAAGGAGCGTATTTGGTCAAAGCGAAATACCTGAGGTGTCGAGGCACATATACTTCATATATTGAAAATTTTTTTTTTAGCAGCAAGTGGGAGAACACCAGAAGGAAATAGGATCTGCCAGACTATTAGTGGAGACAAAAGCTCATCCATCGTTCACTATTTGACCTGTAAATTTTCGCACCTTATATTGCAGCAATAAGCATGAAATGAAAATTTGCAGAAGTGACAGCTGACAGCCTTTAAGAAAGTTTGCTCATTTGCAAGCATTTGGTGAACACAGGGTCAGCATGAAGTTTGTGTCCCAGAAAAGTGACATGTCATCCCATAAAATAGTTAAGCTTATTGCTTAACTACATTCAAGAGTGTCTGAGAGAATCAAAGCTTAAAGATCAAACTTGCCTAATCTGCATGTAGTGGCTAGTAGAGCTAAAATTGTAACCATGATTTATTACAGCTCTTCAACAGTAAGGCTGCATAAAGATTTTTCAGAAGTGATTGAAAACCTTCAACTTAGATTGTGTGAAAATATGAAGTGGAACATTGATTAAATAGGTATGTTTTAAGTAAGCTCTTTGATATCCTCATTTCTTCTCTCGAATGAAATTCAGCACTTTTACCTTCTGACTATTGAAACTCTTCAGAGAAAGAAGAGTTCTTGTTTAGTAGCAATATAAGAGGCCTGAACAGCATGGCATTGCTTCCCTGGTTTGGTAGGTTCTCAGATTAAAAGGTAGTTGATTTTTTTTTTTCCTGGGTTGTCTCCAATTAGAATATGTCTGAAAAGTAGTTTAGAATAAAATCTTCAGAGCTCCAGACTTCAGTCAGCAAAATTATTATGAAGGATAGCACTGTGACTTGAAGGACAGGCACAAACTGAGGAGATTTCAAAGGACTGGGAAAGGTCACAGTAGGGAGAAGGGGCTTAGAGGTAAAAAAAGACAGAACAGAAGGATGAACTGAAGAGGTGAAGAGGACAATAGCTCTGCGGAATATAACACATAGTGAAAATTGAATCCATAAAAGATGGAAAGCAACACTGGAATAATAAAGTTATACTACCTGTGCATGACAAAGTCTGATGAAAAATTAAAGGGGAGATTCTGTTAAAAAGGGCTATTTGAAGACAAAATGAAGGTACAGAGAAAATTTTCGTAGATCATGATCAGAAAGGTTAGAAGACATGGGAGGAAAAAGTAAATGGGAAGTCTGTGAAGTAATATAATTGACAAGGTTGACAGCCTCCTTACCAAACTGGAGAAGATAATAAGCATGTGGAGTTACATATTTTCAAACCTGTCGAACAAATTTAATACTTGGAAATGAAAGACGTATTAGCAGACTTTTTTGCAAAGCCGCTGACCATAGAGAATTTTAAAAGAGAAAAGCTTTTCTGACATTGCAGGGAAAATAAAACAAAAGGTCTTTGCTTCATAAGAGCATAACTCGTGTGAAGATTTTGTCAGTGTTGATTAAGTAGATCAAAATGCTAAATGATAAACAGATATTTGAAAAGTCATTCCAAGTAATTGCATAGAATGTCCTCGTATGAGTGGGGAATTAGGTGCATCGAGTACACTAAAGCAAAAAATGTGGTGAATATGGATTACATTTTTAAAATATAGTTTAAAACACTGAATAAGCATTACCATTAAGCATTCAAATTTTTTTGTCTGTGACTTTGTCCAGCGATCATTATTGAGAAATATTAAAACTTGTGATATTACTTGTTGAATACAGTAGACATTAGTTTCATAGAGAAAGGTACAGGATATTTCCTCCTCTGGTATGAATCCCAATCCACTGAGGCCAGTTAAAAGATTAATTTTGATGGATCTGGTGAAAGTATAAAGATGGAGGCAGGCTCTTTTTAGTGGTGCCCAGTGACATGACAAGAGGCAGTGGACACAAACCGAGACACAGGAGGCTCTGTGTGATCCCTGCTTGGACACTGAGGGTGCCGCTGGGATCTATATGCATATAAGGGTGATGTACTGTGTAGAATTTTCTCACTAGCATTAGTTCATCAAAATGTATCAGTAGACACTTGTGATCTTAGGAGGGTCAACTTTCCGAACTATTGATAGGGAACATGTGATTTTTCTATTCAACGAAGATGGAATTTAGTATCCAAAATATGTTTATACCAGGCATTTGGTTAATCAGTCTTACACCACTTGAATGGTGGGTATTAAATTAAATGGATATATAATACTTACGATGAAACCACTCCATTTTTTAATTTTCAGAACTTTAAGTTGACCTATGCTCTTTTTTTCCCTCACCACCTTTGAAATCACAGTGGAATCTAAGTATACAGCTAAGGCTAAATATTTGTGTAAGGGTTTTTCAAACAGAAGTGATCTCTCAAACTATGTGGTGATAAAGTACTAATCTTGACCCTTTTACTTGATTTTTTTCTTCTTTACAAGTGCCTAAACTTTTAAATGCTCTTAAAAATTACTTGCTGACTTAATCTTCTTCCAGGTAATAGCAGAATACAAAGAGAAATTCTTCTTTGAGCCCATCCGAAGTCATCAATTTTCACTCCCTTTTCCTACTTTATTTCCATCCATTTCCCTGGAGTACCTAATTTTGATGGAAAATGTTTTTCATCTTTAGACTATGAACACTGTGAATCTCAATCATATTGCTGTTGATGATTTAGCCTTCTTAATGGTTATAAATATTTAACAGTGGGTGCCATTAGGCTAATTAGTGGTATATGCTCTAATCATTTCACATGTGGACTCTTACAGAATTTTCCTGGTTAATAATTGACACTGTTAAGAAAACATAAAAATCTGTTCTACAAATAGCTTCTTGCTATTGTACTAGCTCTTAGCTGGGCCATCTACAAGTACAACATCAGAATCTAAAAGATATATCTTCAAATGTAGAATCCAGCTTTTTTCACTAGCCAGCTGAAATTATGGAAGCCGTGCAGTTAGCAGACCAGCTATTTACTCTGCTGAATATCGACGTAGGCTTACGCAGATGAGCACAGGCCTGTGGTGGAGCATGGGCCGACAAATACACTTTCTTACCACTCACTGTACATGTACGTGCACTCTCTAAACTATACATGGTGAAACCTTTTGCTGTTATATAAGATTTTTAGGGATATTATTAGCTTGTGTATTGAAGCAGCCGTTGAGATGAAGGATTTGATACAAAACTAGGACAAAGTTACATGAAGGTAGGATGATTTAATCATCTTGCCAAATGGACATATCCCAATAAGGTTTTCTGTCTTTACACATTTTCTACGCTTTCACTGTTACCACACAGCATGTGTGGAAGCTAGCTGGAATCAGTCAGTAATTAGTGAAGATAGTGTGTAGGCAGCATGGCACTAACTATGCAAGATGGTCATCTCCCCTTCCCCATCAGAGCCAGCCGTCAGGATCTTGTGTGAAGCCATTCGCATTTTTTAAACTACTGAGTGCTTTTATTCTTTTTGTGTAAATAGAGTAAGCTTGTTCTACATTTGCCTTTTGTGCTGTATGCACTATCTGCATGGCCTAAAAATACCGGTCATGAAGTAGTCATCTGTTTGTTCCTCCAGGTTTGGCTTTAAGAATCATTGCTGACCTTTTATAACTGAATTCAAGTGGTTCTTTACATAGCCTGCTTTATAAAGTCTCAGTACCTTACCTCTGTTTGGTGAGATAAAGTGGGCAAATAAAATTTTCCCAGTTAGGAGTCAGTGAAAGCCAGCTGGGATTCTCAGAGGAACCATGTGGAAGGGGTGGGAGGTCTGCAAGGTCGTAACGGGCGAGCAGACAGGCTGTGGTCAGAAGTGATGGTAATATATCACATTATAGGCATTTTGGAGGGATCCAGGATGCCTCTTGAATTTCACATGTGAGACTATGCGATACATACATTTTTGTGCTATGTTTTCTAAGATTACAGTCTTTTAAGAATCCTTGTTCTCTGAACAAGAATTTCGCATGCTTTTCTTATCTTCA
Source organism: Buceros rhinoceros silvestris (assembly GCF_000710305.1). Lineage (NCBI taxonomy): Eukaryota > Metazoa > Chordata > Aves > Bucerotiformes > Bucerotidae > Buceros > Buceros rhinoceros. Next base: position 90,085 of record NW_010413532.1, read on the forward strand.
TTCCCTAATAATGCACTTTACTAAGACATGAAGACCTTATGAAATCAGACCTGTTAAATGTCATTACAGTGTGGCTTTCTCAGGTGGCAATTTCAGTTATCACCAAGTATTTATGAGACAGCAAGTAATCCAAAGTTATATGTGTCAGACACCCTAGAACTTTGTATCCAAAAAGTGAAGACCTTGTGCTCAAGAGAGAATGACTTCTTGCGAAGAGGCTGAAATGAGTAGCGTGAATCTCCACATAAAACAGGGACATTTGTAGGCTTTTGCTATTCAGTTTGATATGACCCTATTTCAATGTGTGAAATGAATTAAAGACTAGGAAAATAAGAAAATAAACAATACCCTGATATAACCCTTTTGTAAAAGCATCTTTTCAAAGTAGCAAACTTACTTCAGGCTTCCTAATGTCTGTAAAATTTAACAAAAGCAAAACCTAATGCAAAAGTTAAGCCTTGAGAATAAGTGGGTGCTTTAAAAGAAACGAGGAAATTACACTCTTCTTTTTCCTGTGGACTTGTCTTTTATAGGATATTTCCATCAGTAATTAAAAATTGTTCTGTGAATATTATGCTTGCATACTTGTGAACCTTAGAACTATTCAGTGAGTAGTACGAGCGTATTTGAGTCACAATAAAAAAAAGGGGCACAATGAAAAACAGTGAATGTACCACCAAATAAATAAGAGTAAAATCCAAGTCCTCTTCACAACTGATGAGGCATGAAAAAGAAAAGAATCCATTGTGAGATACAGATCTCATGCTTAGTTTTCAGGGCTGACTGATAAAAACAGTCCTTAACAGATATCAAACAAAAGTATCCTTTTTTTTTCTTTTGAATTCTTAACACGCTGACTAGCTTGTAAGTCACCCTATGCACTCAAATCATTATCAAAGTTTACTATAGGTTTCATATCATTTTAATCAATTATTTTTCCAGTATATTTTCACCACCCGCCCCCAACCTCAAAATTGTGACAAAAGCATGTAGATTAAAACAACAATAAGAATTCTATGGAGATGGCAGAGAATATTCTTAATATTATGCATCCACCAGTAGGTGAAATCAACAGTGAGAGCTGAAAAAAGAAAACACGGGAAAAAATAAACCCAAACAACCCAAAAGCAATAGCAAACATCAGTATTACTGAAAGTTACAAATTTGAAAAGCACCGCCTTTTTACCAGGCAACTTAATCCTACTTTCAAAGTCCTTAAGGAGCCTTAACCACATGGATTTTCAATATCATTAGGGCTAAGTTACATGGAGGAGTTGCTTCAGGGCCATATGTTACCAAGCCTCAGCTGCTATGCAGTAATTGCCTTCACTTTGCAATAATTGTGATTTTGTCCGTAGCAAATGCACGGTCTTCTGAAGTAATTCGACCCACAATTAGAACGCCAACAGGACTTCACACATAATGAGGGCAACATTTTCCAATGTCAGTGGTCTCCAGTAACTTCTCTGCATGTCTTGTTTGTATTTACTACGTGTGTTTCTAGAGAATTTCTATTTCAAAAGTGCAGATAAGCACCAAGTAGAACTTTGTAAAGCCAGACTAGTAAATGGTCCTTATAGTATCAATCGATAAATAACTTTAATTGCTTTCTGAAAGCAATATTTAAAATTAGATTTGTTTATTAAAAAATTCAATTAATATTTCCTCTTAATCACAGTATTTTACTCAGTACATATGAAAAGGAAGAAACCCTTATGCAAGAATATGAATACCATGCAAACAAAGTTGCATTTTTGTCTAATGTGGAAGATATGTTTCCATACTATTTAACATAGGTTGCTTAAATCTGTATTATTAAAACCAGTTGATACAAGTTTTGAAGGACAAACTTATAAACCAAAAACTTACTAAATTTAGTGATCCCATTGTGTAATATGAACTACATCAGGAAAAAAAATTGTGTTATAAATTACAAAAGAAGTCTTTTCTCCATATGACGTTCAGCAGCCTTTTAGCAGCAGAGGGCTGGTTTTTTTCAGAAGCAAAACCATGACTATTGAAGGTTTTATAATGGTTGATTTAAAGATTAATGCCATGGTACCTTTCTTTGTGTACAATAATGCTAATTCTGAAATGGGACCCTCAAGAATCATCAAAAACATTGGGAAAACCGAAAACACTGACGCAGATTGTCCTGTTTCAATTATCTTTCATCATCTGATTTTTCCAAGGTTTGTCTTCCAATGTATAATGGCTATTTCACAGAAGAAAATGTTTTAATTGTATTTTTTCTGCTTTCTACATATGACTTTTCTTTCTACGTCTATGCCAATTCCAATTTCCGTGCTCACTCCTATTTAACATGTGAGAAATCACATCAGTGAACACAAGGAATAGAGAGATGTGGTGTGATATTCTTTCTAGTTCTGATCCTTGAATAATGGTAAAATTGTATTCCAGAAAGGCAAGTAATAATCAATACTCAGGGTAAAAGTCTAAAAGCACCCATCTTCATGAATGAGAAACAGTCTTTGGAAGTGAGGTTGGCACATTTTTAACCTGTCGCTATCAGTCAGGGGAGTGAAAGAAGAGCTGTGGGTTCAGTTCACGACGTTACTATCCCAGGCAGTTTGAGATGTCGTGTTTTGCACGGCCTGGCTTCTGAATTCTTTAGCCAGAGCTAAACACTTCAGAGAGAATTAAAGCTCACCCTCCCACAAAACAGTAAAATAATTTTTAGATCATTTGTTTCTCACAGTTATTTATGTAAGGAAAAAGTCTTTAAATCCCCATTTAAATTCAAATGGGAGCAAGGTGCAGAAGCAGATTTCTGAGGAGTGGCTTTGAGACTGCTGGTTGTGGTAGTGTCAGCTTTAACTGTACTGGCCCTTGCAGGCTCCATCCTTGCCTGACCTGAGCCTTTACATCAACTGCAGTTAATTTAATTAAGGTTTCTAGAGGAAAGCAAAGGCTTTAACTACAGAACACTTAATGAGTTCATGTAGTGATATGACAGGGAAGCTGGGAAGAACCCATGTGTGTTTGGGTACACGGCCGCATGACGATAATTGATGTCCTGTCTTAGTTGTCAGCTATCTCTCAGTTTAAGCATATGGCATATGACTGAGCTAAGAGCAAGGCGATACGTCATTGTCAGCGTTTGGGTGTGTCTTGGTGCACGGGGTGCCTGATGAGACGCCAGCATCAAATTACAGTAGGCTTGGGAGCCGATTCTCCTCTTGATTAATGACACTAATTGAAGTTAGAGTCTGTGCACACAACAAGGGCAGAACAGAACCTTCTTAATTTGTCTCTTTCTACACAGCTGACACCCACTCTTCATGGAGAAGTTCCAGTGAGCGTAGGCTTATAAACATTTAAGATTCCTGCTTTCTTCTCATCGGATGCTAATAAATCCCACCATCATATCAGTTTTGATAGAAATTATTTGTGCTCTACTTTGGGGTTTTTTTTAAAAAAACAAAACCCACAAAAGCTCTGGAATCATAAATATTGTATTCTGCTAAGCATTTCTTTCAAAAAAAAAAAAACCGTAAGTTTTATAGTAATAGGAGTGACATCTTACCGACTAAATGGTTATGTTGAATCTCAAAGTTCGGATTAGAGTTATCAATATACTGGAAAAGGTTCTCAAATCTGTCAGTAAGAAAGATCAGAATTTCTGTTCTGTTATGTTTGTGTGTGATTTACTGATATTCTGGTTATCAATGAAGAAAATGCAAGTCTCTGTGGTGATGCTTGGCTGTGACTGGAAACATGGAACAAATACAGTAATTACTCTGTTTTGCTACTAAACTTGAAGTCAGTCTTGGAGCCCTAAAACAAAATTTTGGGAATTTATAATTGCTGGAGAGAAGTGAGCTCTTGCCAGCTCAAAACTGGTGAAATTTATATTGCTTTGATTTATGTTACTTACAAAAAGCTAAATAAACCACTAACAGTTATCTGTCATTTAAAAGGTAAAATGAATAGCTGATAATGTCTGGGTAGCTTGAAATCCTTGCTATTTTGCAGTTCATATCTTCTTCACAAACTTTGTTTTTAATTGTAAAGAGTAGTGAAGACCTTTCACAAAAAAATTACAAAATTTTTAAGTTAAAACCTGTTTAAAATAGCAAATAGTAGCTGCTGTTAGCATAGATTTGAAATAAAGACTAGAACTTCTTCAGATAAAATATTAGTTGCTTCTCAACCACTCAGAAATACAGGGTATTTTTATCTGTTCTTTTGGCTTACCCAGAGTAATTCCAGATTAGTTTGAAGCCTGTGTACAGTACAAATCTGAGGCCTTATAAAGGCATTAGTAAACTGGAGTTTGAGAAAAAATATAGTTTACAACCTTAGAGAGTGGAGAAGGAGTTTCTGAGAGGAGAATACCTCTGCCCCTACTGCAGTGCATATTTTCAGATGATACCATGCTGCTGTGTGTGCGTAATCTGTCCAGTCGATCTAGATGATCGGCTGCTTGTGACACCTTTGTAAATAAGGCCGTGGGATAAGCACGGAAATTGCCTCCTCTCTTGTACAGAGTGTTAGAGATTGGAAATATATCTGCTGAAAGACAGAGTATTAACAGAAGATCCTTGGAGACTTTAGGGGCTCCGCAAGCTGCTGAGCATTGTCCTCCCCAAGCTGAAGTGGGAACTGCCCTTGCGCAGCACCACCATGACAGTTTGAGTCTTTGGGAGCTGTACTTTGTACAGCCTTTGGGACTGTAATTTGTACTGTCAGAATTACAGTGCTGCTTGTGTGGCACAGGGTGTAGACATGCCAGTATGCTTGTAATTGGCAGTAATGCGTTTGACTTGATTTCAGACTGAATTGCAGACTCGGCATTTAGAAGCAGGAGACAAATAAAAATACGATATCCCCAATGTAATTACTTTTAGTGCTCCAGTAAGAAGTAAACAAAAACTTGAGTCACCTTTAGAGAATTTTTGGCTAGAACTGTATCTGTGACCATACTTGTAAAGTCTGGGGGAACCCCTAGTTTTGGATTCTGGCCCAAGTACTGCTACCATGTTATATGTGTGACAGCTTGGATAGGTCACTTCCTCTCTTTTTCTCACTGCTAAGGAGGGAGATACCTCTTCTGTAGGCAACCTTGATAGCTATAGCCAAAAAGTTTTTTAAGATTGCCAGTAGTAGTGTTCACACACTGTGTGGTTATGAAGAATGTCTTATAATCATCCACTTATAGCATAGCAGGTAAGCTTTGAAAAGACGTAAATTGGGAATCTCTGCAATGAGTACGAATACCTCAAGGAAAGGTACAAAGATGACGAAGTCAGGCTCTTTTCAGTGGTACCCAGTGACAGTGCAAGAGGCAATGGACACAAACGGAAACACAGTACATTCCATCTGAACATCAGGAAACAGATTTTTTGCTGCGAAGGTGACCAAGCCCTGGCACTAGTTGCTCAGAGAGGCTGTGGAGTCTCCCTCCTTGAAGATATTCAAAAGCCATCTGAGTAACCAGCTTTAGGTGGTCCTGAGCAGGGGGGGTTGGACAAGATGACCTCTAGAGGCCCCTTCCAACCTCAGCCATTCTGTGAATCTGTGAATTATGTCTGATACGTTTGAGAATAAACTTTTTACCTTTTGAGGGTCCTTCCCCAACCTCTTTTTGTAGCAAGACCACCTGTCTAGCAAGAGGTCTGTCCCAAGCATAGCATTTGAAAGACAAAAAATGTATACTACGTCTAATGTATACTAAGTCTTTCATGATGTAAGCACAATGTTAGGTCGATGATATGGTGAGTCAATTTAAGTTTATCTTTTTAAGAACAGAAGGGAGTGATATTTTGATGTTCACCAGAGTAAAAAGTATTATTTTACTTATTTCCATTTTATCCATATTCTGACTGATTAGAGAAAAATCCTTAGAAACTAAAACTAACTTTTTAGTTTTCTTGCAAGACTTTGAAAAACATATAACAATTTGTTAATGTTCTTCCTACAAAGCAAATCCAAATGTTGGGCACTATTTTAGTAATAGTATCATTAGCAGTGGCATTAGTACTCAAGTTTATTATGTTAATGTTCGTTGCATACGGCTTTGTTCTGCTGCTTAAAAAATGAGAATTGTAAATATCCACACATGGTAATATTGGTCGTTGGAGTGGTTTTGTATGTTAGGAGGAGATTCAGGCTGGTATTGCAAAGTCCTGCTAGGTGAAAGAGGATATGGAGTTGAAGAAAGTGTGTGTGATAGGAAGTGTATCCATCATTAGGATGTCTGGGTGCTTTGTCGGACAGCTGTCAAGATGAAGTTGCTATATATGAAAAGTTAAAGTTTATTAGAAATATTTTTGTAGCAAGGTTTTAGTTAGATCTTTACTTTTTTCTTTAAAGTTACTGGAAACTGTCTGGCAACTTGAAACTTTTTTACTGCTTCCTGTAGTGACAAGACTTAAAAGCAGTCTGAGAGAAAAATCAACATTAAATCCTCTGTATTGAGGGACCAGACTAGTTGGACAGTATTGAACCTGAACACTGTAGAATGTGAGTTAATAGAAGTGGTGAAGAATTGTCCAGTTTTCGTTAGCGCAGCCAAGGACAATGATAGTACACCACAGCTTGATAAAATAAGGTGCCTTACCCGGAGTAGTATGTACTTCTGTCTGTTTAAAGAGTCTGAATCTATCAACCTTGCTGTTGGACAGTTAAGGGGCAAGAAAAATAATCACCATGCCTGCTGCTAACTTTAGGAATAAAACCTCATTCAAACCTAAGCCAGAGATAACAAGCACCCTGAAACGCCTAAAACAGCAATAATGTCCCTTGGGTTTGTGGCTTTCTGCTTTTGCTTTTAAGAGATGGAAAGCTGTGCCCTGCATTTTTCATGGCGAAGGGCTGATTATCTGGCCATAGAAGCCAGAGGTGTTTCAGTGCCACTGGTTCCTTGGAGAGGAACAGGAGACAATGTACGGATTGCAGGAGGACAGTATCCCATCAAATTCCTTAATCCACATCAGGGCACATTTAGAGAGGCAGGGTGTTGGTACTTTAAATGACTGCTGGCTGGACACAAGCAGAGGTTATATTCCCCACCATGCATATGTTATTGTCCAAAGGAGTTAGTTCCTATGGTAGCTATAAATCAGTTTTTCACTCTGTAAATTTACTCAGCAAGGCCTCTACTAACTTCAGAATCAAGCCCCAGTTCTGCTCTGTTTTAGAGAATGAAGTGTCACTGAGAAATAGCGGACTATAAATTCATATCCAGTTTACTGAACATTAAATTTTCTCACACAAAGAAAAGTTTGGTTATTTTTTTGGGGGGGGTGGGGCGTGGAGGGGTTGGGAGGAGTTGGAATGGTTTTCTGTATCATCTACAATAAGAAAGGCAAAAAAGCCCATAGTTAAGTAATACGTGGAAAAATACAGAGAAAAGTGCTCAAGTGTTTTGCCTCAAAAGTTCTAGTGAGCAGTGCCAGTAGAAAAGCGTATAAACTAGAGGAGTTCAAATGTAAAATGGCAATTAGAAAGTAAGTGAAGACTTGAGGAGCAATTAGCTAATATTAAAAAGAACATTGATGAGTATATCCAAAGCAAGAAGCCTTTTGCTTCTGTTGCAGAGTTATGGAAGTAATTATAGATGATGAAAACATTACAGAAAAATACTTGATTTATTTACTCAATTGAAAACAAACATCCTTCCTCATTCTCTCAGAGAAAGAGCAACAAAAAAAGCAGTGAAGAGCTGCTAATAACCAAAGGTAGATTAAAAAATTGTTTTCTTCTTTTTTTTTTCCCCACTCTTCAAACTCTGAAAAAATATAGCGGTAGAACAGCTTTTGGCAGCTCGATAATTCACATCACAGTGACATCCCACCAAGAATGAAGTCACTGTGGTGACGCTTGTAAAGAGGTCTGGCATTAAGTTTGCACAATAGGACTGAACAGCAGTAAAGGAGAAATACAGAAAGGGTGTAAAATCACAGATGTCTTTTCCAGACTCAAATATTAAAAACTGAATGTAGTTAAGAAGAGGAGGGAAAATGGGGTTAATGTGAGGGATAAAAGCAAATCCTGTCAGTTAAGTATGAGAAATAATCTCCCAAGGGGAAATAATGATACTCCCTAGCACTTAGCACTTTTGAAAACGGGTTGCATAACATGTTCTGAAATACACAGTACTCCAGGGAACAATTCTGCACTGTCAGGCCGTAAATTTGTTACTTCTAATAAACTAATAAACTTCTCCAGTATTATGCTTATAAATTGTAAAATGTACAGATACTTTTCCTTCTTGATAGCCTAAACATTTCTGTTGTGTGCAGGACTCACACGTACGCAGGAATCTCCATCCATAATTTATTTAGCCATGTAAAAATATAGCCACAAGTGTTTGCAGTAAGGGAGTTAATCAATAAGTCTCAGAATATATCATTGTGAAAGGGATGCTGTGTTTGTTGACTCTAAGACCATCCAGGACTTCATTAACTTGATTCTTTCAAAGATATTACCTGAAGAACAGACTCTCCTTGATCATTTACTGCATATAATTTGAATTCACTCAAATGATGTTGACGTCGATGATCATATAATTATGCACTTATCTTGTTCAGATGTTTTAGTAAATCATTGAAATATTTCTTTTGGGGCTCAAAATCTGGTGGAAATAACTTTGTTTTCACTAAATGTGATTATGTCAACTTCATAATCCTAAAAAAGACCAAAAAATTATAAGGAACTGCCATAATCTTCTTTTGCTACATTAACTGCATTTAATTATTTAAGAATAAGATTTCAGGATTGACTGCTATTAGCCAAATTCTTTATTTTCTCAAAAGAAAAGGAATTTCTTGTTTACCGTAGTTAAAGAACCTTAAGTCATAATGAAGATGCCAGACCCTGCAATTATAATCGGGGTGGGGGGGAAAGCAAGCATGTCTGAACATCTAAGAACCAGATAATGATTACAGAACAGTTTGTGAGTGACAGAGTTAACCAACTGGACTTACACTTTTTTCTGGAATTAATAATGTTTTTTAAAAAGGTTTACGTGTACAGGATACTGAACTGATACGTGTACTCACCACTGGCTCACAGTTGGACACAGGAAGGTGCGTTGTTGTAATTTTTGCTATCTGGAGCTGTTCCATTTATTTTCAGTTGGATTTTTAAAATCTTTTTTTGAATTTTATGTATGTATTTTTAGAATCACTGAACAATTGAACTATTACCAATGTTTCCTTTTCTTTCTCTTTCCTGAGACAAAACCTCCTACAAAAGAAATGCAGACCCGTGTTTTGTGGATACATTTACTTCTGTCTTTCAAGACTGAAAGTAAATAGTAACTCATTTACACAACAAGAAGGAAAGGGGAGGGGGACGGGGAAGGAAGATCTATAGGTATTTTGACCTTGGCTTCTTTCTAGTAATTATTATATTGTTAGTGATTGTGTTTTCTAATAAGCATATCAAGCAGTGGAAATCTCAAGGTAACATTACAGAAAGGCAGAACCTCTCTGTCTGCTCCCAGTAGTATATGTGTAGAAAGCGCTTGAGATCATCTGTGTATTTACTGTATTTCAATGCACAGATGAATGATTACTCAAACTGCTTATTGATCATATCTAGAGACTTGCACAGCTAATTGCATAACATTGAAATCTATGTATTTCTGCATAATTAGTCATGCACTTGGAAGAAGAGATGTTTGCATACCTTATATTGGTAGAATACATATACAAAATAGGAATCAAGCTTCTATCAAAGTACAGTTTTTAATAACAACGTAGACAGTAAAGTCAGCAAAAGTCATTAATGTAGAAAGCAAGCTGATTTTGTCTCTGTCAATGGCAAATACGAAATGTAGTTCCAACCTCTTAAAAAAACCTCAGAAGGTTATTCATTAAATGAAACCTTTAAAGTAACCTCTTTACTATGTTGATGATTGTATTATTCCTTGCTCTGTTCACTTTTGTCTCTTCCTGCTTGCAACTCTTTCTGTTGTCCTGTGCAGAATACTATAGAACTCTATATAAAGGGTCTATGATGCTACATTTTATAATAATTGAATCGCTCTAGTTTAGAGGGAAGCAGCAAAAAAAAAAAAAAAAAAGACAGTGGGGAATAGAAGAGGTTACTTTCTATCCAGGGTGCCAGCACTGGTTTGTGAGGGATGGCATAGATTTTATGCAATGAAATGTTGATTTGAATGATTTTTATTCAGTGTTGAGATATTCCTACTAGGAGTCTGCCAGACTGTCTGGAGCAGGAAACACGGGAAAGCCTCGGATTTAGTACTGATCCTTGAAGGAAAAAAAAGTTTAACTGTTAGCAGTGGAGAAGCCTGCTGTGCCTCTGTATAGCAAAACAACAGAATCCTTAACACTTGATACATGCAGTGGGTTAGAGTAAGGAGTGTTTTTTCCAGGCATTTAAGCAACTGGAATCTTAAGTGGAAATACCACATTGTCAAGTCTGAGAACCTATGTGCTATTTGCTCAGTTTGTTTTATTTCCTAGGCTTGTGTCCCATTTTGATCAAAATTTGATTTCAAGCAAATGGGTGTTGACCAGATAAAGACAAAAATGTGTCTGGGTTGGAATATCGTAGTGTCTCCTCTTCTTTCATGCAGAGGAGTGTTCAGAGACAATCAAAACTTCTGTTATGTCAGAAGTGACCATTCTGAGGAGGTACCATAAGTGACAGTATTAAACAGCATCTTCAACCTGCTGACCTGAGCCCAGTTACTAACACACTGTATTTTGAGAGATCTGAAAGGTATTTCCTGATGGCGTGTGAACCTTTAGCTATCTGTTAAATTGCATTTGAGAATAACTTCAAAATCCCTTTCTGAATCTGTGACCTAGTATTGTGTTACTCAGCATGACTTAAACTCTGGCCTTTAAATCAGGAAGTTCCATTTTAAAAATAGTATTGGTATTTGAAGCCTAGTAAGTTTTCCTGAATGTGAGTGAAAATATGGGGGAAATTAGCAATGATACATTTCAGCCAGTTCCATTCTGCTCCCAAAGACTTTTATTTGGTGGGAAGATGTATGGGTGTGAAGAAGTCATGGTACGTTTCTTCAACCAAAACAAATTATAAATAAATCAGGAATGCAAATAGATAGTTGCAAATGTTTTTCACATAAAGTAATGATAAGAAAAACTGATCCTAGAACATTCACTGCAAGCAATCACCATTTCCTTAGGACTGATGCATTTATCATGATTGTGAATTGTGAAATGTGATAGTGTAAGTTATGCAGGCACTCGGTTTTACTTGCATTGGTCTAATTCTTTAACTGAAGGACTTGAATTTTGTATGGTGTCTTTATAGATGTTTAGGAAAACTGTAGGTCAGCATATTTCTTAGTGTACTGAGAGAAATATATAACAGACTTCTGTACTAATAGCTTGTGCCTACAACTGAATAGATTTAAGGCCAGGAAGCATTAGGGCCTAGAATGGGGTCAGAAAATCAAGAAGAATGACAACATGGCTGAAAAATGTATGTCATAAATGAGGAAGAAGTTGTCTGTTGAAACCTTTTGTGAGAGGTGGATACGGTTTCTTTTGCTAAATGGAGGAACATCCTTCTACTTTGACAATATAGTAGATATTGTTCATCTACTGAGAATTGCTCTTGGGTTATGCATCTGAAGCATTATACATGGGAGAGCAGCCCCCCTGTGTTTCCTGGGAGCACTTGGTTTTGCAAGATAAATGCCTGAAAATGGGATTTCTGTAAGTATGCCATAAGCAGTTTCTAGGAGCATTGGCAGTTTGCTGGTGAAAACTCTGAATAGGCTTAAAGGCTGTGATTTAATTTCTCATCTCAATTTTTTGATCAATAACAATTTTAAGAACTTTATCTTTTGGATCTGAAACATGTAGGTCAGGTAGACCTAAGGATCTGGATCCTGGCAGATCGTTGAAATGTTAACTGAATCATCTCCGTATCAGTGATTTAAATATCATTTATGTGTTGTAATTGTTAGAGAATAACATGTAGAAGTTTCTTAAAAGATGTTGTGCACCTGCGATCTGACTGATTTCTGAATGACTCTCCACACTGGAATATCATGAAGATGGATGGCTGTTTCCAAAAAATAGCTGCGCCTCAGTGTTGGACATACTTGTTGGTAGTTGGTGTGGCAGTTTATCATAGTCACTGATGATATGCAGGGACAGGAGTAACAAATATCACATAGCAGAGATCTTAATATTTAGAATTTTCTTTTGAACTGTGAGTCTTAAATTGTTCCTTGACAGAATCTATAGAAAGGGGAGATAGCATTGCTTCCACCGCTTCCGGAATCCGGGGAACTAAAGCCTGTCAATCTGACCTCGGTGCCAGGGAAGGTTATGTGCCATCTTGAGTGCCATCATACGGCACATACAGGACAACCAGGTGATCAGGCCCAGTCATGGGCCAGTCATAAACCCAGTCATGGGTTCATGAAAGGCAGATCCTGCTTAACTAACCTGATCTCCTTCTATGACAAGGTGACTCATTTGATGGTGGAGGAGCTGTGGATGTTGTCTACCTAGGCTTCAGTAAAGCTTTTGACACTGTTTCCCACAGCATTCTCCTGGAGAAACTGTCTGCTCATCATTTGGATGGGTGCAGTCTTCACTGGATAAAAAACTGGCTGGATGGCCAAGCCCTAAGCATGGTGGTGAATGGAGTTACATCTAGTTGGTAACTGGTTAGAAGTAGTGATCCCACTAAGTTGTTGGCTCAGTATTGGGGCCTGTTCTCTTTAACATAGGGAGTGTTGATCTGCCTGAAGGTAGGGAGGCGCTACAGAGGGATCTGGACAGGACGGATCAATGGGCCGAGGCCAGTGATATGAGGTTCAACAAGGCCAAGTGCTGGGTCCTGCACTTGGGTCACAACAACCCTCTGCAACATTACAAGTTTTGGGACGAGTGGCTGGAAAGCTACACAGCAGAAAAGGACCTGGGGGTGCTGGTTGATAGCTGGCTGGATACGAGTCAGCAGTGTGCCCAGGCGGCCAAGAAGGCCAATGGCGTCCTGGCTTGTATCAGCAATAGTGTGACAAGCAGGAGCAGGGAAGTGATTGTCCCCCTGTACTCAGCCTTGAGTAATGTGTCCAGTTTTGGGCCCCTCACTTCAGGAAGGACATTGAGGTGCTGGAGTGTGTCCAGAGAAGAGCAATGAAGCTGGTGAATGGTCTCTAGAACAAGTCCTGGGTGGAATGAACTGGAGTTGTTTAGGCTGGAGAAAAGGAGGCTGAGGGGAGATCTTATCACTCTCTACAACTACCTGAAAGGAGGTTGTAGCGAGGTGGGGGTGAGTCTGTTCTCCCAAGTAACAAGTGGTAGAATCAGAAGAAATGGCCTCAAGTTGCAGCAGGGACAGTTTAGGCTGGATATTAGGAGTTAGATCACAGTGTAAAGTAGCTAAGGGTAATTATATATGGCATTTTTCTTTTCTTCTGATCTTTGTGTCTTTTAGATATTTCAATCGTACTGTTTAAGAATGTAAATTAGATGGTATATTATATGTCTGACAACGGTCAGGAGCAACAGAGCAACCTGAGATTTCAATACATTAGAGACAGTGGAGCAAAAAGATGACAATAAAGTGCAAGTAGTACCTCGTAGTTTTAATACTCTTGTCTGGACATTGAAACAGTATTAATATAAAACCATTACTGCTAGTTAAAAAGAAAAACCACAATAACAAAACCCACTTTGTTTTCTAATGAATACAGCAATATTTTAGTTTATTGCTGTACTTTTAATAAGACAGATCTGAGTGCTGTTGGGTATCATTTAAATTAACCTAGTTGAGACTAAGGTTAATGAGAGCATTTATCAACGTGATCTAAGGAGAATGTTTTGTTCAGACCAGCTTGTTATACTACAATAAGTTTGATAAAACCTTTTCTTCGTAAGTTAACACAATGAGTGGAAATTCCAGAAGCGAAAAATGTGTATGTATGATGTACTCAGTATTTATGAACACTGTTGAAAATTAGAATGAAGAATGTGTAGGTATGATGATGGTTTTTTTCTTGGCTTATATTCATACTATCTTGAATAGAATTTCAGCGTGTGTAATTTTGGGTGGTGCTAGGGCTTCCATTGGTTTAATTTACACTTTTTATCTTCTATGTTGTTATTTTTGCCCTCTGTTCACATTTCTTCCTCAGTGCTCTGAACAATCTGTACTTTCTTCATTCCTACCAAATATATGAAGTTATATTTGAACTCATGTTTAGGATGCAAACGAAGTCTTCTCTATACCCTTGAGAAACAAAAGTACTGCTATCAGGATTAATTAGGTTTTAATTGTCATTGACAAGTTGCTATGTATGTGGCTTTGTCAAACCTCATTTATTCTGTCCTCATGCTTGCTTTCTTTACTGTATTTAACAAGTTTTATGTTTTTTTATAAATATGTCAATTTTGATTTCTTGGGTAAATTAACTAAAGTCACTGTTATTAAAAATACTAAAAAGAGCAGAAAGAAAAATTTAGTACTTACTAGGCTCCACTTAACCTTTTCTTATTCCAGTTTATTTCAGTTGCACTCTGGTTTAATTCTGTTAATCAGAGTAAAGAACACTAAGGGTCAACAGATGCTGCACAGAAAGAAGGGCTCAAGACTCCCTTGATGTTGATAATGAATCAATATCTGGCCAGATTTTGTGTTCTTTGGGGGGAAAATGGTGATAAAAAAAAGCTTATTCCTTTTATAAGTAATTATTTGCTTTAAAGACTCTTTGCCCCTTCTAAAACCCATTGCTGTTTGTCATGCACAATCCACACATCCCTCTGTCTAATCAATAGGTGTTAGATGTTCATCCAGAGCTAATAGCTGTGTCAGCTTTTAGGTCCCGGTTCTTGGCTATGATGGGCTACTGTTTCATCACTTTAGGAGGACTTTTCTGAATACCATGGAGCTGCTACATTGCTTTTCATTTGGTGCAACTGCAAAAACAGTGTCAACATGATCCTTAGTGAGTCTAAGAAAAAAACGTGAAGTGTTAGAGCCTGCCATCATGTCACTGTCCTTCAGTGTGTAGACAGTCTTGGTTGTAAGGCCGAATGAGATTGTGGTCTGTAAGCTAAATTCCTCTCAAAATAATCCCTGTTGTCCTCCTTGCCTAAATCCCTAGCACCAAAACAGAGAGAGCAAAAAGATTTAAGGAATAGTTCAGGGATCACCGCTTCATGCTATAGTGCAGCAGCTTTTCACAGAGCAGAAGTGTTGAGGTGGCGGTTCCCTTTCGTAAAGGAGAAATATCTACACCCTGTAAAGAGCCCTTGTCTTTGTCATTCTTTTCTGCCATTTTCTGTAATATCTAACTACCCTGAGGGAACATTTCAGAGCTCATTTGTGTTGGATTGTTTGTGAAAGGTAGAAAAAAACAGATGTGCAAGTTAAGGTAGACTGGGGGTGGGAATCCTAGGTGATTGCTGGCTGCCCAAATACTTGGAGGAGTGTCTCCGTGTATACTCTTGTTGGGTTTTTCTGTATGCCACTCATGAAAGCTGTGTTCTTATTAAAATACTTCTTTTTTAGTCAGAAAAAAAGTAATGCAAGTGAAGTCATTCTAGAGGACAGTTTCAGAAACACAAGGGGAAAACAGAGGGGAAATGCCAAGGAAGGAGAATGCATTTTGCTGCATATTCTCCGTTCCATTTTAAAATGCCACTGGTGTTTGGCATTTAGCCATTTGTTAGAGAAAACCGATTCCCAGTCTCAGAGTCCTAATGATGTACTAGAGATTAGAAGGGAAAATTATAATTAATTTTGTGTAAAGTCCAAAGGCGAAATGCTCTTGAGTTAGGGGGAAAAAAATAAAAATAATTGTCCAATTTCAAGTGCTGGCATTCTTCAGAGTGATGATGGGAACATATACAGGAAAAGGAGCTAATGAGCTGCTGTTTTCTAATCAAAGCAGAAAAATCTAGTGGCAAAATGACAGGCTTCCCATTTCAATGTCGTTTACAAAATGACAAAAATAGCCTGTTGCTTACTCAATGAAGAAAGAATTGCGAAGTTTATTGCTAATGAATATTTTGGTTGTCGTTTTTTCTTAATAGGTCAAGTATGTGTGTTTTAGTTTGGTCTATTTTATGTAAAAAAACACCACATCTACCGTATTTCTTACGGTTTATTGATTTGTCAAAGAAGGCATGTATTGACAGATGCTGTCTGTTTTCACAAGCTTTCCCAGATGAGAAGCCCTTCCCATTCTACATGTGTGTGTATCTGTGTCTGCCTCTCTGTCTTGATTAATAATAGATACATAATGTAATTAAGAGTAGAAAGTTTTGTGCAGCAGTGCAAGATGGCACTTTCCTGAAGAAAACAGAATGTTTAGAAATATTGATTTGATCCCATACAGAAAAATGGTCTGCCAGGATGATACACTTGAAAACTAACAAAAAAAACTTTCAAAAACTTTGAGTGGGGAGAAATAAAAATGGAAAAGCACGTTACGGTAACAGAAAAACCCAGAAGGAAAGGCCTGTTCACCTAGTAAGAAAATGATACAGAGAAAGAGATTCCAAAAAAAGGAAATATGTTGAATAGTTTTGAAAAATTGCAGAGAGTCCTTGACTCCCTAGATCTACTTCAAGTTTAAGCCATTCTCCAATAAATCCTCTGGTTTATCATTTTTTTTTTTTATGTCATCTGCTACTTTATTTCATAAGCAAGACTGACAAGTAAAACATACGGGAGATCCTGGGAAAGAGCACCTCTAAAGACTTTTTTAACGTTTAAACAGATGGAATTTCCTTCACTTACTAATATTTTATAAAGAAAATGATAACTGTGTTCTAATTTTTCTGAGATTTGTACCCAAACTTAGCAATAGCAATAGCGTCCTCTATAAATCATGCTGTGGTAGCGTTCTCAGGAGAAGAAACAGTCCTTGAAGATTTGACGTTAAAAGGGTGTATATTTCAAATAAGAATAGCAGTGCTAGCCTTTAAAAGTAAAGTAGTCTTAAAAATTATACCGGGGTATTTTTCTTCACCTACGTAAAAATGTCAGGTTCTCTATCTTGTGTGAGTCAGGTTTCTTTAAGCGCCCTCTCCCCTTTACCTCTTAGCAAGCTGTAGCTAATTAGGTTATCCTATATCACATGACGAGTATAATTATCCACTTCGTTAAGGTTTTGACCTAGCTTTAAAGAATGGTTGTTGTCGATGGTTCCTAGTGTTGCCTTATTCAAATACTTCTCACACATTTTTTTCTTTTCTCTGTGAGACAAAGCCTTGCTGCTCAAATTTCTCTGCTTCGGCTCTGCCTGCTAACTGCTTATTCTTTTTTTATCTGTCTCAGACCCTGCCTTCCATTTCAGTGCCCTTTTTTCTGGTTTTTACCTGTCCCAACACCTCTGGATTCCCTGCCACCACGCCTCAAGGCTCTGTGCTTCTGTGAATACTGACTGCGCATCAGTAGACAGTAGTTGTTTCCCTCTATGTGTGAGACAAAAAAAAGGGCAGCTGGTGAGTACACATGCATCTTCAATACTGGTTCAGTTCCGTGCTGAAATTTTAATCCAGTGCAAAATTTCATCCAGGTTAGTCAGAGCAAATGCTGATTTGTGACATGTGGCAACTCTCAACTTACATGAAAATAAGCAGCCACATAGGGGACTGAAGCAGTTACACTGTCAGTAAGGATTTACTACAATATGAATTCCAACCTTAGTTTGATGTCTCTTGCTAACAAGTAATCCATAAGAATTATGTTTCAGATAGATCTGTTGAGTTTTTTTTCCTTTTAAAAGTGCTGAGAACTATTTAGACAAGATATGTGAAATTCATGCGAGAACTTGCACCTTGATTCTTGGCTCATGCATTACTCCAGTAGAGCAGTGTTAAACTGTAACTGGGAAGATGGAGCATCTCCCAGCAGCTTGTCTAGGTTCAGCTGAAGTCTTAGGACTTCACAATGAACTAGTTTAGATGCAGAGCAAGATTTCATAACTTACAAGAGATTTCAGAGTTTTGTTCATCACCCTTGTTCATGCCCAGACTTCAGCAGCAGAAAGATAGCAGATCTAAGCTTGTTATTTCAAGCCCCTGTTTTTTTTTCTTTCTGGCCAACATTGTTTTCTGAAATGAATCTTCATTTTGCTGCCTGATTGTTCTTGTGATTTGCTCTGCTAAACACCACTTGGATATTGTAGTTTTACTGTTGTGTTGTAATATTTTTCCAATGGACAGCTACCTGAGCAGTCAAGTCTAGTCAGATTTTAGTTTCAGAAAAAGTAAATGTCTCTGAAGGATTTCTGGAATTGCAATTTAACTTCAAACAATACAAAAGGCACAGGGTGGAAGTAAATCAACTGTCCGCACTGTATTCACACTTAATAAGAATTTAGTGTTTTGGTCATTGGGTAAAACAATTCAGACTGCATATTTTGGAAGCTTTCATCTTCATTTCAAAGGTAGATTTACCTTTTGCTTATATACAAGTGTCTAAATTGAAGTATCGAGCAGAAGAGAAAATATGCATAGACTGAAGATTATATAGCTGGCATGGTTCATTGTTTTACCTAGAAGGAGATCGCTTTTCGCTGCTGTATTTGCCTAGGCAATTTTGTAAGAGAGATCGTAGATGCCTTTCAAATACATTCTCATGAGTGTATCATTTTTATAAAACTAGTATTTAAAAAAATATGAAAGATTGAATCAAGTAATGTATACAGTGTGAAATGTGTGTAAGATGTTGGCACCAGGAACTACAGTTAAAATATGCGTATTAAAAAAGGACGTGAAAAATCCAACACTTCCTGTGAGTCTGCACAAATATGGTTCTCACTGAAACAAAGTGCCTTTGGAAGAGCTCTCAGTGGGGATTTAAAATTGAGATAACGTAAGATAACTATTAAATGTCCTCTACGAATTAATTTGATAGTCTAAGCCAATAATCTAAGCTCATACCTGGGAAAAAAGAAACCCACAAACATTCCATAGCGATGATCCTGGACAGTTTATTATTCAGTAGTATAGATACAGCCATTAGGCAGGTTACAGAACCATTAATACTAGGCTACGCCTTTTTTTTGTTCGTTTATCAGAGACCCACTGCATTACTGAGTCCTCAAGCTGATACTTCGAGGAGACATGCTGGGGGTTATTGTCATGTGCAGAACTGACGGCAGTGCAATGCCTATTGCCTGGCACGAGATTTATGTGCCCTGCGTATTGATCTAGTTCATACAGAATCCACGTGCATATATAAGAGGTGAGAGAAAGCAGTTGTCTGTAACACTAAAAAAAAGTTTCACTGTAATGTTCCACCTTTAATTTTTATCGCTCTTGTTCATCCAGTGGCAGCCAGATACAATGAACTGTAAAAATTGAAGCAAAATAAAAAAGTCAACTAGGTTCTGGCAGCTAACATCTGAAAAGAATGACACATAGAGAATTGCACAGTGCTATGTAAGAAGACAGAACTAATTTTTTCCTGGCTATTTTTGCCTTTTCCCATAGAAAAACTTAGTGACGTATCTGAAAATGAAGATTTAATTAAAATCTGTAATACTGAGCCAGCTGCTGCCACTGGCCCTCTTACTAAATGGCAGCAGAATTTTCAAGAGCAGCAGTACAGAAATCCAGGCTAGGAGACTACAAACTCATAGTAAATTAGAATGGCACATACTGTAATGGTAAATTCAGAATGCCAATATTAATTAGAGGAATTTATTTAAAATATATTTCCCTATCAATCAGTTTCTTGCTGCCAATGTGAGTTTTCAGATTTATCTACTTAGAAAAAATGTCAAACAGTTCATTTAAAATACACATATCAGAATATGTGTAATCGTGCCCAGCAAAATATGTACTAAGATATTTTATGCCCGTAATACTTACTGCATATTAATCTGACTGTAGCCATGCAGGTCCCTGAGATGCCAGTATGTCTAGTTCTGACTTTTTGTTTAGTTACTTCATTCCTACTGTGGAGTGAACAAATGCCACACTGGATCCCCATACGTATTGATAATTTGACCTAAGAACAAACCCTCAAATGCCTCGCATCCTCCAAAGGTGGATGCTACAGTGATACCTTCTAGCTTTAGGTAAACAAAAGGAGGAAAACAGTGGGGCTGAAACACTGAGCTTTCAGCAGCTTAGGTTGACATGAAGGCTTGGATAAACCATGTTAAAAGTGAACAAATATACCCTGAATAAGTATGCACAGTTTTAGAGCTAACTGAGGAAGTCATGAAATTACAGCTGTGAAGTTGGAACTACATTAAATCGGTTATTTCACCAGTGTGCTTGAGGAGCTACATGGATGATTGAAACAAGACAACTGGACAAGACTTGTCAAAGATCTCACTTTTTTGTTAAAAAATGGAGGACCTAAAGGCATCTCCTCTCAGAATACAGGACAAATTTGTCAGATCCATTGCATCTAGTTGTGGTTACATTTTTCATTGAAATGGTGGATATCAAATGTCTGTAAAACAAATAGAGATTCCTCTATATCTTAGTTCCTCTGAAAAAATTGCTCTCAACTTAGATTCCTTGATACAGTTTTTGATACTCAGCTTTGTCAAAGTACCGAGGACTGTATAGGCCTTTAACCTTCACTATGACTGTTTACACAGAACTTTCCAAGCTGATTGCAGAAGTGTAAGTCCTAAATAATCTTATTCTTGGTAACTTTATTTCTGTTTTACCAGAAGTTAGTAAGTTGGACCGTAAACAAAGTATGTGTGTATATTGTCATATGATACTGAATGATACGATATTGGCATGCATATTCATTCTGTATGGGTTATGTTGTTTGATGTCAGGCTATTACCATCATATATTTATTTTCTTTCCTAGGTATTAAAAATTCTGCTACTTTGTTTTTTAGTAAGAGTAGTTTGTCATCCAGTTTCAACAAAGCAGGAAAGAATATATGTAAAGAAAAGCAGTTCATACTTCATTGGTGTTGTCCTCAAAAATTTAGTCTTGATGGTCAGTACAGCAAATAGTGTTAACTAAAAGAGAGCCCTTGTGGTTTCAAACAAACAAAATTTTAGAAGAAATTAACAGTTACATTTTATTTGCTTTAATAGATGTTATGATTACTTTTTTCAACCTGTTAATAATAGTATAGTAAAAAAAAAAGTTAAAATGTCTTTGTGTTTAATTTAAAGAAATGTTTAAATGTAATTTTATGCTACAAAAATCTATGCCTTCTTCCAAATTGTAGGGCCTTCTACTAGTTTTCTAGTCCGCCTGCTAAATTCAGAATTTTTCATTGTTATTGTTGGGGGTATTGTCACCCTGTTTTTCCTGTGGAGTTTATTTTGCATAATATTCCCACAAAGGCACTTATAGATGCAACCATGATACTCCTATTTCATTACCTAAATATATTGATCTTCATCTGCCTCCTATGTTAAGAATGTTTTCTGGTCCTGTAATCATCTGTGGGTTTCTTCTGAACCACCTCTGACTTAACAGCATCTTTCTGAGGTAGAAATTTTTAGAACCGATTACTGGTTTTTAGGAGGGTTTTAACACTGTCAGAGAGGTACTTTCATTTTTCTGCTTCAGCCTCAGTCTTTCCCACTTGGACATCCACCAGAACCATTGGCCTTGGTTCACAATATTCTGCTGAAAGCTTTATGCCTTACAAGTACTTAGGGGAAAACAGGTGACTTTGTATGGGCATTTTTTCTGGTTCTTTACCTAACAAATGTTCTAATTAAAGTGAACATAATTTGCATATATCTGCTTTGCCAAGTTTCTGTATTTTTTTTTGTATCAGTCATCAGTCTTAATTATTTATCATTCTCTTTACATATTATTTCTCTGATGTGATTTCTGTGGATTCTTTTCCTTCAGTGCTAAAATTCTGAAAGAGGGAGAGAGAAATCCCTTCCTGTGGATCGCTAAAAGCACTTCTTAGCAACAAGTCATCACCAAAAAAATATTTGGAGAGCCAAGCAGTCAGTTTTTAATGCAAATATTAGATTGATTTTGTGTTTTTCTGGAAATTCAATTAAAACTTCATGTACACATTACCAGTTACATAAATGTGACTATCTTCATTACATTTCTCCTTTTCATACGTAGAAAACAGATTGGTTTGGTAGGAATTATTGAAATCTGCTCACATAGGCAGGAATTAGTTATATTACCACTTTTAATTCTTCACTTCTTTATTATTTGGGTTTTGTAGCATGTTTTGTTTTTTTTTTTTTTGAGACTAATAAGCTTGTAATTATGTACCTCATCCTGTTTATCTTTTATATGCACATTATCAATGCATTAGTTTTCTATCAGTTGCCTAGTTCTTCCTCAGCATTACAAGACTTAATGGAAAAGAGCATTAGTGGTTGAAAGTGGTTCTTGGAGAACTCTCAGATGCAAGTTTTCTAGACTTACTGATTTAAAATGACTTAACTGTTTAACTGATCCATTCTGTAGAATGAGAAGTGCTTCATCATCACTGAAAACTCATTTCTTTCTCCAAATGCAAAGTCTGTAATCTATTACTGACTGTTGGTTGCAAGTTATTTGCTAGGATCTGTTTATTTGCTAACAGCTTTTTGGTTTTAGTGGTATTTGCTGTTGCTCCATGGGATCATAAATATATTCTGGCTCTTCAGAATTACAATTTTCAATGCAGATAAGGGAAAGCTTTTCTAGATTTACATATTGAAAATTGGACCATCTGCTATCAGGGTTACTGTTCCATCAATGACCATCACACAGTGAAGTGTCCAAGTTACTCTAGAAGAAAATAAAATTAATGTAAAGAAACCCAAAAAACCCAACCCACAGAGTTTTCTATTTCCCAAGCTCCTTTGCCTGCAGGGAAGATCACCTTGTAAATAGTTTGTTATTGTAAATTTTGATTGCTAAAACAGAGCAACTAAATACTCTTGGAAAAAACCCTTGAAATCTCCGGAGTGATTTGGGACCTATGGGTCATTTTCTTATTTCGGTATATATTTTCATAGTACAGGTGACTGCCTTTCATTCTGTCCAGTGAATTCAAGACAAAACCACCATCGTGCAATGGTTCTCAGTCATTGAGTAGGCACAGATAGCAAGTGCTTTTCTTCATGTCATGTATTTCAAACTGACATAGAGGAGTCAGAGTGTCTGCTGTTGATGATGAGAAGAACAATCATGAAGCCAAACCACCAAATATTTTGATTACAGACCAAGGCTAGTGTCAGCCATCTGAAGAAGTAGCAGCATACAGAGACTTGGCTTGACACAATAGCAAGGAAGCATCAGTCAACATCAAGTACTATTTGTAGAAATTAAATAAATTCACCCATATATGATGACCACAGAAGGATCACATAAAATTCCTGGAGGTTTTGGAGGAATTGTAGTAACCGTTTGGACTTCATGATTTATCACCTCCCATGGTAGGTTAAGTCTATACCCTGGCTCAAAACACATTCAGACTGCAGGCTGAGCTTAATTTGTTTCCCCATCTTAAGAATGCAATTTATGCGTGTATATATGTGTATGTGTGTCTGTATGGAGGTTTATAAATATATATGGAGGTTCATATATATAAAAGACTTCTGCATTTATGAAAATAATCTCTGTGTGCTAACAGATGTGAACACCAAGAG
Source organism: Buceros rhinoceros silvestris (assembly GCF_000710305.1). Classification (NCBI taxonomy): domain Eukaryota; kingdom Metazoa; phylum Chordata; class Aves; order Bucerotiformes; family Bucerotidae; genus Buceros; species Buceros rhinoceros. The sequence goes on from NW_010413532.1 coordinate 113,633, forward strand.
CATTGTAATGGAAACGTCTCCATCACTTCCCTGATTACCTTCGGTATCAGGCTAGATTGGCAGTTACAAAGTTTGTAACAACTTTTGAAACCTGCTTTTTTTTAATTCGTATACAATCATGGAGGTAATTTACAATGAGAAGTCAGTTCGTTTTCAGTCCTTGTGGTGTATCAGTAGGATTTTTTTGTGATGTATACTCTGTCTTCAAGCAATGGACCGAAATTATTTGCCTTGTTTAGTTTAAATGAAATTTGAATTCCTTTGGGCCAGATTTGTAAATTTATTTAAACATTGTAAAATGCCTAATGTCATTCCTACCTTTAGGCTCTTGAGATACCTTTACAATGCTGGCCTAAAAGCTTAAGTAATTGCAGAAAATATTGCTTTATTCTAAAAGACTTAAATGCTTAAACAATTGTGTTGTTTACTGACAGCTATGTCTGCTAGCAACTCACAGTAACGTCTTGAAGGTTTGCAGTATGGATGACTCCAGTAACCAGTAAGAGAGGCAAGCATATGACATTTCTTTTAACGTTTTCTCAGCCATACAGCCCCCATTGAAATGTGAGTCAGCTTTCCAAATGTAGCCAAAGCAAGAAGCAGTCTGGGTGACAAACCGGAATGGGAGATTATGTGAGTACAAATAAGATGGTATTTTGGTATAGTAATACTAGCTCTGTAACTCTGTAACAGTGATTTTCCAGAAAAAGCCCAGTGATTAAGTAAGGTTCCTAATTTTAAATAGCTCCTTTCAGTAGAATAAGGAATAATTTATGACAGCAAGGATAAGCCATGTGTATTGTACATGAAATTCATGTACTATTTAATTCAATCAATAAAGTAATTCGTAACTGAAAAACATCCTGTTTGTTGTGGACACTGCAGGAAAGAATATAGCAGAAGCACCAAATTGCAGAAGCTAAACTACCTTCTGTCATACTAGTTTAATGAATAACAATACTAAACAGCTTTTCAGAACTGAGTTGTGGAAGTGTAAGTCATAGAATGGTGACAAAAACTTGCAGAATGCCACAGCACAAAAAGCAACAGATTTATATAATTTAAAGGGAAAGATTCAAATTCTTTCTTTGCCTTTTTGTTTCTTCTTTGTTCATTTTGCCTTTTGCACATTGTTCTCTTGTATTGTGCTGACTTCTATACCTTAACAAAGCCACCCTGATGAAATCAGTTTTGCTTTTTTTTCTTTCTTCTAATTTGGGGAACCTAGAAAAAAATGGACTAGGTCCCGTTCCTTCTCATATGCTTGTACTGGGCGGGGAACAGATGAACAGTTTTATGCAACTTTCAGGATAAACTGCAATTTGAAAAAAGCTGAGACAAGTTACCTGCCTGAAAGAGTGCAAAACAGCAGAGCTGTACAGCAAATTTGAGACAGAATATTTAAGTAAATGCCCCCTTCATGGAGAAACTGTGATAGCAGTTATACTTGTAAAGACTGTCAAAGATAGTGATGTATAATGTAGGTGAACTTCAAAGACAACACAGACTGTTCAGGTGTTTCTAAGAGGACAGCTTGACCATGTAATCTGCTGAATGTTTTTCCTATAGTCAGAGAAGATGAATAATACATTAGATTACTTATACACATGGTAAGTCAGAAAAACTCTTGCTCCATGAGAATCGAGTTCTTCTGTTTCACTGTATTTCAAAATATTTGACAAATTGTTCGTAAAAGACTTCATTCATTTTATTCTTTGTTCTTTCGGTGTTGTTTCTGTTCCCTGTTTGAATGGTTAGAAGACTAGAAGGAAATGCTGATGCTCTCTATGGAAATGCTTTCTTTGTTACCATTCATAAAGTGCCCTGGCATTTTCAATGTACATATATTTTGATTTACATGAACCAGTTTGGCTGTTTGCTAGCTTGCGCATTCAGTTTTGCTACATAGGACCCCGAATTTTCACCAGAGTGAGTCCTGCTTTAGAAAATGCTTTTGGAAATCAATTCCCCTCTCTGTCAGTTTAGGAAAGAAATGAGATTAATTTCCAGATCTGTTCTTTCTCTCCATCTCTCTCTCCCACACATAAAAATATATATATACACACATGCACATATGTGTTTATGTATGTCCCTATCTGTAAATAACATGATTGCCCTTGGGTTCTTTTGTAAACTTCTGGTAGGACCTTTCTAAAACTAGATCTGTTTCATTTCCTTAAAGGCCTCCTAAATGGTCCACGGTGAGTCGTCTTCTACCTGATGCAGGCACAATGCGAGCTGCTTCCCCTTCCTGTACTTCACCTGCAGCGATACCTTCCCTGATTTGGGATAGCTGATAATTTCTCACTTTGCCTTCTTACATAGTGGTTTCATCTCCTTGTATCATAATCCCCTCCTGAATTCTTGTGAATATTTATTCAATATTTCATTATCTTGTATTATAATCACAGTGACAGTACATTTGGACGCTGAACACTTAAGCACGTAAAGGTATGCAGTCCCTGTGTGAATGGCAGAATTCTCAATTTTCTCTGAAATGTTTATTCCACATGTCTTCTGAAACAGAAGAGCAGAATAAAGGGATTTTAATTCCGTACTAATACAACACATAGCTGAGACTGGTTACGGGAGGTCTAAATGTCAGAAGCTTCTTCTTTTTGCAGTCTTGCAGCTGAGACTGCAGCCCCATTGGGGCTTTCAGCTTCTGTGCAAAGAAACCCTGCAACTGTTCTAACAGGCAGTCTTTTCGGTTCGTTTTTCATTTTCCAAAGATCCGTTTGTTGTGAGCTTATCCCCACTAAGAATATAAATTGATACTATTTTTTTAAAGGAAAGTGGTCATTGTTATGGATTGTTTAATAATCACTGCTGAGAAGAAAACAAATAATAGTAATAGAGAATCTGATTCGTGTTGCACATGACACAGAAGCATTAGTCAAAGTGATTGTACAAATTCATGGCAAAATGCATTAATCATCCCTCACTACTACACATCAGCAAGATATCTACACATGGATAAAAAGGCAGCATTTGCTTGTGGTGTTCCAAAGTGCAAGATGTTAATAATTTACCTTTCTTTATGAGGAAAAAATGGAATAATTAAATAGCTAAGTGGACTTGCTCAAATTCTGACTGAAGAGAATTATATGAGCTTCAAATTAGGTCCCAAGGTACACAGCTATCCAAACCATAAAATATGAAAAACAGGGTTTTGATCAAAAGCAAGCCCTCTTTTCCCCCCTCCCCCTCTCTAAAATATGACATTGCACCATATAATTGCACAGGAAATTAAAACTCTTTTCACAGGTTTAATAATAGATGAGATACAGGCTTTGAAATAATTGTTTTTATTGAGCTCTGCCATTCTCTAGCACAGCATGCAAGCTGTGGCTCACAACTTGCACCTCTGTCAGCTCAGAGATGGATTAACAAAAACAATACAGGGTTCCAGTTGGAGACCACAGGAAGCAAATAGGTGCCAAAACCACAAGTCACTTTCCTTTTATATTTTTTTCTCTTTTTTTGGTTTCTTCTTTTTTGCACTCTGAGTGCTTGTTTTGAATCACTTCAATCCATCTGGAAAAAGTGCTTTGTAGCGTGTACTTCACAGGCAGCAAGCTCCTTAGCTAGCTGCAGCTGCAGTATCTTCTGGTAAGTATCCAGATACTTCCAGTATCTTCTGGAAGTTCTGGCCTGTTTTCACGCCCAGCGGTTCATTCCACTCATTTTCTCAAAGGTGCCTTTTTTAGGTTCTGAGTGTCCCCACAAGGGACTGAGTGAACTTAATGTGGTATAGACTTAGAATGTGACATTGAGGAGAAAATAGCCCCACCTGCAGAACTGCTGAGCTGTCACCCTGGACCAAGGCAGTCCTGGTCATGTCAAACTGACAAATATTGCATAATCAAACACAGATATACTTGAAATCCAAACCCACGACTGCACCCAGGGCTTTCATCATCTCTGTAGTATTACCATTTTCTGGCAGCACAGTGGCGTGATACCAGCCGTATTGTTTCAGCTCGTCGGGCACTATGGTGTTCGAGTTTGCCTACACCTCTTGTTTTTCTGTTGGCTGAGTCTGAGATATTGTTGATGGTCTACTCAGACAACACTCTGAACATTGTTTGAGAAAGTCTTGAGTAGGAGCAACAAGAGGCAATTGGGACTCTACATGCAAAGGCAGTTGGGACTTTCTTAAAGTCGTCTAGAAAAGGGAATAGCCTGTAAATTATACAATGAAGTTCACATACTTTTGAGAAGGACTTCCCAAAATTCCTGTGTTCTTCTTCAGAAATGGCAATGTTTGAAAGTTTGAAACTTCTGTCTTTGTTTTTGATTTGCTGTGCTTTGATTTCCTTGTTTGCAAGTGGAAGCCGCTGGAAAAAGGTTATTTTTTCAGCAGCAGAGAAATGAAAATTAGGACACCTGTGAGCAAGAAGCAGGGATTGGGCTGGCAGAGACTCATGTTCCTTAGTAACTTTCAGCAGGGAAGCATTTAAACAAGGTTTGCATACTTTGGGGCAAAGGAATGAGTTTGCTTCTCCTTTGGGTTTTCATTGTTCATTATCTGTCAGAGTTCAAGGGGTGGCTGGACAATGGTCTTAAACATATGGTTTAGTTTTAGGCAGTCTTGCGAGGAGCAAGGAGTTAGACGTGGCCCTTATGGGTCCCTTCCAACTTGAGATACTCTAGGATTCTATGATTGTTGTTGTGCTCTTGACTTAACATTATCTTTACTTTCTGCTTGTTTGAGGTGTTTGTCAGCAGTAGTCTGTTTCTCTTGCCTTTTTAGTAAGGGTACAAGATAGAAAAGAAAGAGCTGTTTTCTTAAAAAGTCATCAAAATTGTGTTTGTTATATGATACCGCTGCGAATCAATACAGTCGCTGTACCCTTATCTCTTTTTATAAGACTCCAGTGGTATCATACACAAGGCAGCAAACACATTTATGTGTTAAATGTCTGACAACCTCATGTCTCATTTCCTGTGATAAGAATTGGGGTTGGCAGCTACCAAAAAGAGCTTAGCATCCAGGTTCATGATTATTACAATGGCCAATAGTCAAGTGCTAAAGTTGAGCAGAGAAACAGCATGATGCAGAGGACCTGCTTACTCAAGGAATAACAACAGCATATAGGAGCATGTTGCACACAGTCATATTTTGGTCTTAGTTTGTTTTAAGGAAATAGAATTAAAAGGTTAGCCGATAATCGGTCAATATTTTACTGAGAAAATAATCAATAATTTGTTGTAGCACCCAAAAGGTGTTACCGGGTGCTTGCATCATTCATACATCTATAACATGCTTGTAACCTCTCATGTATATCTACTAATACTTTTTAAAACTTGTAAATTCACTTTTGATGTATGTGCTATTTATTTAAAATCAGTAAATATGTTGGAGTGAAAATAGAGTTGATACTTTCTTTGAAGAGTATGGAAGCTTATAATACAGTAAAAATAGTTATCTGTGATAATTTTGTAGGACTGCAGGTTTTCTCAGCAAAGAGAATTTACTGAGCTATAAGATTATCATATATCTCTCTTGATTAAAGTCTTCAGGAAGAACAACTACAGAACTTCATAGTTTTAGTTGCTTTTAGGCGAGCAATGTAGAAGTAAATAGATAGGGGACCAACTTCAAAACTCTGGATCACCACCATTCCTGGAGCTGCAGGTCCAGAATTGTGGTTAGAAGTCGGGAAGTAGAAACAAGTGAAAATTGTCAGTTTAGGATACACCTATGGTGCGGACACAGCAATCACACGTTACACTACATCACAGGTGTGTAACAAGCAGCAAGGAGCTCAGTAGTTTAAGCTGTCTCTGGGGGCAATCTTACTGTCCATGCTGAACCCACTGCTCAGGGCAGTTTACACCCAGGAAAATATACATACATACATGTGTTTGTATGTGTAAATATATATTCTCAGAAGAAGAAGAAAGGTTGATTATTAGAGAACTCGGAGGGGAAGAGAATTGGCAGTCTCTGTAAGGATTTGGTACTTTTCGAATCTAAGAGGAAAGCAAGGCTCCAAGAAAAGCTACAGTAAAAGCATGTATATAAATTAGCGCACTGGTCTTGGTTTAGTACTTTACACGGTTTTTCTTTTGATACTGATGCTTACTTTCAAGAAATTTTCTGATCACTGCTGTCATTGTTTCAAGAAGGGAGGGAAAGGAAGTTTGAGCTTAATTTGTGCTTAGGGTTAGTACTGTAATCCTGCAATCCAGAAGAAGGAAAAGGGAACTGTGTGAATCTGGTGTAAGGCGGTTAATGCATGAGTATCTGGAAAAATGTGTGATGAACTGCAGGGAGCCACACCTAATGCCAAATGTGGGGTGAGTGTGGCAGACCCTGAGTTAAACCGTGAAAACTAGTGTGGAGTGCTGATTTTCAGTGCTTGATACTGCCGTGCTTTAGCTGGCCAACAGTTATTTCCTATCCAAAGATAACATGTCTCAAAAAAGATAATTTTTTTTTTTTAATCTTACTAAAGTGGGACACGGTGTAATTTTATTTGAGTACAGTCTTATCTACATTCAGACAGAGCTCTGAGAATTTCTTCATGCTGTGTTAGTCTGTTTCAGTACATTTTAATAGCATCTTAATAAACGTACACCCCAGAATGACTTTTCAAGAACCATAACATTAATAATTTGTAAGCTTAAATCATAAAAAAGAGTAGGCAAAGTAGGGTGTATTTGATTTCACAACACAGCCCTCTGAAGGCATGCTGGTGTTTTGTGTCACCAGGACGTTAAGGCAGTAAAGCACAGGGATTTCTTTCCTCAGAAAAGTCACAAAGCAGCCGATAAGGTTTTCTAAGCTGTGCGCTCTGAGAATGCTGTAGGTACATATGTAGAGTCAGGACTGACACAGCTGAATGAGTAGCCAGCATCAGTTGTGTGGTCTATGTCAGTTCTTGGGAGGTGCAAATGTCAACCTCATGAAGTAGTTTGTGAGGAGGTTGAGGTCATCTGCAATTACCCGTGCTCAGGACAGCTGACGCGGGGTGGGCACTCACTAGGCAGATTTCTGCTGTGAGAATTTGAAGCTGAATCTTGTAAATTTTTTCATATGCTTTTGACTGGAATATCTTTTGCAGAGTGTTCTATATTCCCAGCTGTGTGGACCATCCATGACTAAAAGAATTATGACTGAAATTCATGGGACTTGGTACACAAATGAATCATTGTATGTTAATGGATTTTTCTTGCACTCTGAAGCCAATTCAGGGATCACAATGTAAAAATCAGTGTTTGGACATGTCTATTGTTTCTTAAACAATTTCTTTTGCATGTGTTTTGTCAATACAACAGTAAATACATATTTTTTCATTCCTATTTGATTCAAACAATAATCATGCAAATGGGTGAAAACATTCTTTCACCCATTAAGAGACAATGGATTATGAAAAGACCGAGCCTTTTGTGTCCCAGGGGATGCAGACATACTGACTTAGCTGATTATTGACACCTGAGATGCTGTTACACCAGGTTACATGACAGGTAACAGCACACGCTCAATCCACCAAACTTGTAACATATCCAAGGTCAGGCGACGGGCCATGTTATCACAGAAGACGGAGCTGCCTAGGAGGTGCCTGTGTGTGTAGAAGACTGCTACTCAGAAATTGGATCAGGGCTTTTCCTTACCATTGTGATTTTACAGCCAGGTGCAGACCAAGATATGAGAGTCAACCATGATTTTATGCCTTTGGTGCTGCGGATGCATCAGCTTGGAGACTGAGAAACAGGTCATAAGTTACACTCTGATGGAAGACAGCCATAAACATCATTTATATGTAACTGTGGCTTCATATAAATGACCTTAATGTCTGTCTTCTTCAGTGTCTGTCTTTTTGAAGATGCTCATCTCCAGGCTGGACTAGTGCTTCACTAGTCAGGGAGGCAGCTCTGCAGGTGTGGAATGGGAAGTTATCTTCTAGTGAAGAGTCATAGGGGTTGACTATTTTTGTAGACGAGTCTGTAATGTCCACTTTCCTTTGACTGTGACTGTGGTTCCTGCCTATTCCACTTCTATTCTGCAACCTTTTGGTATTTATATTTGTTCTCAGGTTCACAGAGTCAACAGATGTAGTTCAACAGACAGCTGAATTAAAAATTCAAAGTAAAAAAAGGTGTTGACTGTGACCTTTGAAAGATCACACACTTGTATTTAAAAGAGGAGGAAAGATATTATAGCAAGTAAACTCCCATGAAAAGTGGTTATTCTTTGAAACTCTAGCCATGAAAATCCCATCTTTATTGCAGTGAACGCTGTACTGATACAAAATTAAAGGACGTCCCTCAAGGAGAACTTAAGCTTCCCTCAGAATAAATATTTCTAAAGCAGTTATTATCTAGCATAGAGATTGGGAGCTAAACCTCCCCTGTGCATACTGGTGTGTTAGGTACAGTGAAGTCAAAGCAGATATCTGTGATGCAAGGACTGCCAAAAGAAAGGCTCTGAATGAGACAGCCTTCCTAAATACAATTTTTTTTAAAGCATAAAAATGCAAGATAATTAAAGGTAATACATACTCTGAACCTGGAAATGCAAAAGTACATGTGGTAGTTAGTATGTCTTTCATTTATACTCTAACCTCTTCAAATTGCCTTATTCTGCTATACCTACCTCAGCTGCAGTATTCCTGCGAGTTTTGACAGAAATTAACAAAGGTACTATTTGCACTATATATCTCCAGATTGCCAGGTTTCATGTCACATCCAAAAGGAAGTAAACCACCTTAAAAGCTACACCAGTCATTCAAGAAATGTGGCTTATCTTCTGTTGCTTAAGCAGCAAACATGAACTCAGATGCAGCAGAAGCCCCTGTGCCCATCTGGAGGGTCTCAAGCAGCGAATGCCCAAATGCAGGGAGAAAAGAAAGTTTAAACGTGTTGTACGAGGCTGGGTGGTGTAGTTACTGACCGTACATATGAGCAGAGACAGAGGTGTCAGTACTGCTTATCTTCAGTCTGACAGGCTTTCACAGGTACACAGAAATGCCCAGAATTTTGACTGGCAATTTGACTTTCAGTGGTAACTCAGCCACCATTTGGACCAAACATATTTAATGGTGTTGACCCACATTCTGCATCTGTAATTCTGGAGTAATGCCCTTGGTTGAGTGACATTGGTGTAGATTTACCCTTTGTAACTGAAGTGTAATTTATTTAGTAAAAGATTATGAAGATTTGTTCTCTTCTCTTTTCAAAATAAATAAAATAATATAGAAAAGTTTTAAATAAAAACACCCGACAAACCAGGACTAACAGGAAATATGTATAGATGCAATTTTAAAGCATGTATTGACTATTTGAATTTAGCAAAACGTGCATGTAAGAGAAAGATGTTTAAGTTCTAATAGCTGTAAAGTACAAATTGCAGTTAGGATAAATTCAGCCTGTAAATAAAGTTGAGATTTTCTCACAGTGACAGGAATTAATTTTTGGCCCATACTCTGTACAGTGTGGCAGACTCCTTGTTGACCGATGGGTTTAAATCTTTAAGTCTAGAGAGAGTTCTTACCAGCAGTGCTGGAAGTCATTCAAAAGTTGTGCTTTTGATGTAAGAACCAGCGGACAGAAATGTATAGCATTTGTTCAGTGAACGGCCAATTTGTGTGTGTGTGTTTTCTTGGGGCGGGTGTTAGAGGTGTTTCAGTGATGTAGTAATAACCTTTTGTAGATACCATTCTGCTTATAGGGGTAATACATTTTCTGAGGGAAGGCATTCAGTTTCAGGTTTGACACGTTGCCGTAGATGTTTTGATCTACCCAGTACCCATCTGGCACATGTGAGGAGTTCTGTGTCTTCAGTCCAACAGGCAGGAGTGATGCCTGAGCAGCTGTGGAAATAAGTACTTTGTAGCACTGTGCAATAAACTGTTTTTTTCCAATCAGGGGTTGGAGTGTCTGTATAGGTGTATGCATCTATCACCAGTGTCTATACGCAGTAACAGAGTAACTTGTATATCAATATTTATTTTAAAAGTGAAAATCAGAGGAGAGAAAGTCTGCATTGTTACCCATGGTTTTGAGCTACATTGATTAATCGTTGCCACTAGAAACACACTTTATAGAGTTAGCAGGGTTTCCAGATGAAGCTTCATCTTTTTCTTTCCTGTGAATTATTAGCAAAGCACTGTCTGTATGGAACTTGAGTGCTGTGTGAATAAGATGGATGCTTTACTCTGTGCTATGGCTACCCATCTCTTCCCCTTTTTTTCTTTTGGGGGATGATGTTTCGATAGCCAGCAAGTGATTATTCTAAGACCGTAAGACATGATACGCCATTGTTGGCAACTGCCTAATACTGTTTTCAATGTTCTTTTCAGAAGCGTAGGTGGACAGAGGGCACGCTGCCTATTTCATGGTTAGACAGTTGCTGCTGATGAGGATAAGGTCTAAAATGCTGGCCTGATCCCAGTTATTTTAATGTAGTTCTACAAGGGATGAATCTCGTCCTGTATTTATTTTGTAACGGTTTCCCTGGAGACAATCTGTGTGAGCTGGCTAATTTCTCAAGAACGCATGCTGATAAATAAATAAATAAATTCATAATTAATGGTGCTGACTGGTATTAGCCTGGCTGCCTCATGTGCCATTCCTCTGAAGTGATGATTTACAGTTCTTACAGACTGTGAGTGTTTGACTGGGGGGCTCTTCAAGTGAGACTATCTACTGTAAATGATTCATAATGCTCTGGCTGTGATTATTTACTGAGAATCCAAATGCACCAAGTAGGGATTCCAGCATGGTTGGTATAACATAGGCAACAATAAATTTTAAAATGAGAGATTGTTTTAGGATAAATACTGCAAAGTGTGTTATTATTCATATGTGTCTGGGAGCTGATGCTACTGTACTAGCGTGATAATTACTAGTGTATTGCAATATAAATAAAATAGTGGTTTAGAGCTTAAATCTCTTGTGGTCTATAACACCTGTTTGTTTATACTGACAAACGCCAAGAGGTGATGTGACTCTGATTCTTCTTCCATGTGCACTTTTGTAAATCAGAAACCCACCAAAGAAAGCACGGCTAGCACGGTATGGAAGCTGGTACACGTGGAAGGAAGGACACCAGTGACTGCATATCTGTTTGTAATGTTGCAGGTAGCTCAATACCACCCAAAAGAAAGCCAGATATAGTTACATTTTTTGTGATGCCCCTTTGAGATAGCTGGTTTGTGAGTGGGAATCAGCTCATATAACGCAGTTAAGTTTTAACTAATATTTAAATCACAGTGTTGCTAATTGTTCACTCCCATTTTAAAATTAAAAAGCAGACTTAAGAAAAGGGTTATAGTGTTGATTTTGAGAAATTGAGAACATTTGTAATATAACTAATTAGAACAAAATGTAATTTAACTTCTGGAAGTTTTTGTTTGTGAAACTGAGTAAATCTTGTGGGTTTACTGGGTGCTCCTTGCTTCCTTTGCATGCTTCTGTTTTTTGCGTTTAATAATTTTGAGATTAAATAAAGAGTGTCTCAACCTCTACCTTAGGCAGTCTGCCACCTTCATTTCCTGCCCTTTGGAAGTTAACAGCCTCAGCCTTCGTTGCCAGGGTTTAGATTGAAAATATCCTCATTTTGATGAAGCCTGTGGCGTTACATATGGTAAAAACACACTTCTGGAAAACAGAAAATGTTATAATGAGAGAAGTTATTGTTGTCTTTTCGTGGCATGAAATATGCACACATTTACATACACAAAAGCTCTGGTGGATGGAGAGGATTTGTAGTGAGTGGTGTTCTCAGGGATTAAGACGCTTAAAATGCATAACTTGAGTTACAATAGCCTGGTGGCTCTAGGGTGTTTTTATAATCAAGGGTGAGGGGGTGGATGCAACGCCTCAGCTATTCAGATCTGAACTTAACCTCAAGTATTTGAAATCACTATTAAGAAAAAGATCCTTAGTCATTTTTCACTGAGTATAAAGAGTGAAAAGGGGATGCCGTCTTCATCAGTAACCCTCCTGTGTGCCACTGTTCCATACGTACAGGATGGAGGTACTGCATCCGTGTCACAAACTGAAACACACTTAAGACTCTTCTGGGTTTTCCCTGTGACAGAATGAATGAACAGCAAGTGAGACCCACAATATAAATTTTAACTATGTTGTTATGAAACCATGGAATACTATTGTTACTGGCGTCTTTGACAGTCTTTTGTATGAAGACAGCGCCTCAGGACATGATTACAGATTTCCATTCCACTCCCATTTTATGAATTAAGCAAAGCAGAGCAGAAACAAAACAAACAGAAAACCTTGATAGACTGATAAAGTAAATGTGTAGAGCTGTAAATCACTGAGGACAGGATAGTAACTCTTTAAACTTACTGTGCACAATCTATTATATTTACATTTAAAGTGATTCTTATAACTCCCTACTTCTTTATTAAAATGCACATTTATCACAACGAAGAAGAAAAAGCAGTGCAGCTTCATTTCATAATGCTTGTTAGAAACATTAGTTTGTATCGCAAGCAGAGATTCTAATCCATCTAGAATGGCTGCCTCTTCATTAAATCTGTATCACTAGACAGACACCTCAAACAACTTTATTCTTCAGTTAGAAATGAATCATTTTTTTTAAAACATGATAGCAGGCAGGAAGGTTTCTATGATGGAGCGCTTGCTGAGGTAGGAAGCCAGGTCTACTGCAAATAATATTAACATTGTACCTAGAAAGCTGTTCCAAAGGCACCTTTTACAATACCATCAATATGTAAATCAGTCAATTAATAATAAGGCATAATACATTAGATATAACTTTTATATTTCCTCATATAGTGTGTCCATGAACCATAATCAAAATCCTTGTCATATCATTTAACTATACACTCAATAAGAAATCATACATGCAGTGCTGTGCTTTTCACAGTAAAGGTATAGCTGCTAGCAATGGCTTTGGAACTCGTTTTTTTCAGGTTATCATGGTAATATATTCCAGTTTAGTTATTTTGGTTGTTACCGTGATTTTAAACAACTTCAATTCTAAAAATGTTGCAAATAGTTTAAAAATCTTTTTCCTTGCAGTATATCTTGTCTCTCTGGTGATGTACTACTTCTCTGTCAATAGTGAACGTTGTAGTTATCTGATTCGCTTGTTATTGCAGGGCTGTGCTGAAAATCAGCTCAAGCAATTTTTTTTTAGATTTAAAAAAACCAAGATGACTTTTGCTAAGTGCATATTATCCTTACTGACTATTCAAAAAATGTTAGTCTTAATTTTCATTGTCTGAAAAATTTATTATGCAGGAATTTATCTACAGGTATATGAAATCTGGTGTTTTTAAGTGGTAGGCTTGCTTTCAGATCCAGTGAGTGCAAAATCTTACGTTTACTGAGCCTTTATGTTTGAACCATTGTAAAACAAAATGCTGAGCTGAACGAGATTGGGTTTTCCTCTGTTGTGTTTTTGTGCCAACCTGTGAAAAGCCTTGATAGCTTACTCTTTAAACAGAAAGTAGTAAATCAGTCAAACAAAATTTACAGGTAGGTCTGGGTTTACTCATAAAAGTTCACACTATAACTTTACTGGATAGTAAAAATCATGGACCCAATAGAGATATCCAGTTTATGACGTGATAATTTCCTCTCTCCCTCCCAAACTATCATGTCACTCACTACCAGCAATAAAGCATTTCTCATCCTTTACTGTAAGAGAAAACTATCTTACTGCCTTATCCCGTTAAAATATTTTCTCTGTTCCAGTAGTCCTAACCACCTTTTCTCTTGGGTATTTCCCAGTTAACATATCTATTTAATCACAGAGCTAGTGTCCTCTGCTTGCATTACCTATGAATATCGTTCTGTCTTTTTCAGGCTGGGAGAAGAAAGCGTGTTGCTGAAAATCTGGCTATATGAGTCTGTCTAGTAAAACATGTTGTCCTGCCTATAACAACCCCATTAATAATAGCATTACATTCCTACCTAGTACTTCAGAACTGCAAAAACTTCAGAGTGAAGTAATGTTTTGTTTAGTTTCAGGGTTTCCTAATTCAGTAATTGATAATTGACTTAGTGCAGAGATTATTACATATTCTGATATAAAAGGGGAAAAGAAGCGAACATTATTAAGATGATGATCTAAACTAGGGTCCTGCCTCTGGATGTTGTTCCCTGTAAACTGATTTGAAACTACTTCCAGCTCTGTTCTTCATTTCTGTATGATAAATTGCATTCATCCAGAAGTTTAATTCTACGTATCCAGGTAAGGTGTTCACTTAGAGGATCGTGTTAAAGCATGAGAATAAAAATAAACTTTTTATTTTAATTGTGAGCATGGGAAAGTCTTGCTGGATACATTACCTCTCTTACAGTGGGGTCCATATAGTGAAAATTTGGATTGTGTCTTATTTCAGATTATTTTCAAGCTTAGAAGAATGGTTAAGTTTAGTCATGTATTATGATTAAGAAGATACATAAGAAAATAGTAGGATTCTACAAGTTCCTAGAAACCTGTGAGAAGGCTGTGATGTCATACTGCCTGGGGAGGTAGGAACTCTGAGTTTGTTACAATCTTTTTACAATACAATAAATTTCAATCTATTTATACTTTCAAAACCTTTTTGGCAATACTCATGCTTATATGGTCTTTTAAAAAATGCCCTAAACTTTACCAGAACTAGGGATAAAGATGGCTACTTTACTTTGATGTCTGTATGCAGCTGCTGTAGTAAGAAAAAATGGTGGTGGTAAATGATGAGTTATCATGACAGAGAGGGATTGTTACTGGAGTCACACCGTAGTATGGTCCCAGAGCTGACCTGTGAGGTGTATGTGGAGAGGGGGTTACCAGCAAAGCAGATTGTACTTAACATTCTAAGCACAAGCTGTTGTTTTATTGTAAAGAGTCCTGTTACTGACTGATAGGGCGATAAAATGGCAGATGAAATTCAAAATTTATGAATGCAAAGCCATATTATTGTGGAAAAGTAGTCTTACATTTATAAACAGTGGTGAGCTCTAAATTATCTATTCCTATTCAAGATGAAATGGCACTATATTTGACAGCTCTATGAAACCAGCATCTCGGAGGCAAACAGAATTTTAAGAATGTTAGTTGAGGAATAGATAGAACTGTTGGGTGGATTTTGTTTCACTATGATAACAGGAGATAATAACACTTAAATACTGGGCGTCTCTCTGGAGCCTATATTTTGGAAAGTGAAAAGGGTACATAAAGAATTATAAGGGTTATTAAAGTGTGGAGTTGCTTTCGCACAAGGAGACCCTACTTGAACTAAGACCCTTCATCTTGGAAAAAACAAAGTCAATCAAGGTAGAGCATGATATGTGTTTCTGTAATACGAGTGTTAAGACTGACAATAAGGTGATCGCAATCCGAGTACTAAGCACATCAAATGAAACAACAGGGTTGAAGCAAACACCATGCTTATAAAACAACAAATTTGTTCAAAACAAATGAAATAGTTCTTTACACCAGAGTGGCATTAAATTACACAATACATTTTGAATGCCAAAACTTCACATGGGTTCAAAAAAACCCTGAACAAGTTCACAACATCTATGACATACAAAAGAAGTGCTACTACACGGGGTTTTGAAAAGTGGACGGGTGTTCTGAAATAAGTGTCATTGGTGGTTTTTCTTTCCGTTTTTTACACCTTCTTTAGGCATTGACACTGGCCTGTCAGTAGCACACAAGGACTCATGGACCTGTGTTTGCACCTGTTTTATTGTTTGCACCTAAGAAATCTTTTTTTGCAATTGTACTTTGAAAGTGTCTCACAAAAAATAAGATAAATGATGATCCTGAACATCAACTATGAATAATGTCTAAGAAAATATGTGAAAATAATTGGCAATTTCCTGGTAAATACAGCATACAAATCGTAATGTTTCCCGGTTTCTAAATGTCCTCAAAGTACCTCTTAGTGTTCTACCCCTTTTTTTAGGACATAAAGTATCCTGTATCATGTTTCTGAATATAAATATATTGTGCTTGTACTGCTGTCTGAAGTAAGCTTGGCTTGTAAGTCTTTAGCGTTAACTTCCAAAACAAAGTAATATACAGGTAATTAGAAGAGAGAATACTGTCATTCCTGATAGCTCTGATTTTTCACATGCACTTTGTTCCTTCTTCCTACAATGACTGTCCATAATATGATTTCAGAAGAGACACAAAACTGAGAGCCATTTTCCGCTGATAAAAATGAGCAATACTACTTTCAGGATGGGAAACCAGTGAACTAGAGAACAGATCTGAAATAGTTTCATTGAGCATCTCTTACCCAGTTTTGGCAGATGATTGATTTTTTTTTTTTCTTCTTCTTCTATTTCACTTTAACTTCCACTGGCTTTTATTATTTTTTTTTTAAAGATTAGTGACTTGTGTCTTAATACTCCATTGTACTGTAGTCTCAGGAATCAAAGAAGTCAATGGTTGCTGGAGGTGTCCAGAGCTGCTTAAAAGTAAATTAAAAAATGGCAAGATTAAATATGCAAGGAGAAATAAATATCATTTTTACCGTAAGACATTTTCTAAGCTTTCCCT
>NW_010413532.1:130255-131148 GCF_000710305.1 Buceros rhinoceros silvestris
CCTACTTCAAAACATAGTTCATTTGATTATCTTATGTGTTGAAATTTGTGAACTATGAATTTCTGAGTCTTGCATGACAAAATAACTTCTTGTTCAATACTCAGGTCTTGCTCAGACGCAGTTTTTTGAACCGAGTGTCTGAATTAGAAATTAAACATCTTTTTCATTAGGTGGAAATGTCACTTCTCAGCTCTTAGGCAGCAGATTTGGTAACAAATGTTAATAAGTTACACTGCATTTCTTCATATCAGAAGGTTATGAAGTTAGACATGTTACCTGCCAAAACTCCTGGAGTTAGTATTCTTCAGTTGTCCTTTACCGTGATTGACATATGTTGGAAAGTCTATAAATAAATAATTGAGGGTCTTCGCAAGGTTCATTTACTGTTAAGACCAATATATGCCTTGCCAGAATGTCTGAGTGGTAGGTTGCTTTCACTGCCAGTTACTCTGAGCTATTTAAATACACTGGTAGGAACTTTCTCTCCACTGCTGTCCTCAAGCATAGTGCTTCTGTTCTGCAGCTCAAAGAACAACAAATGATGGGAAAGGTGTCTTTTGTGCAAAATGTTTGAACTATTCTTGATGCATTATTTATATAGGCTAATCTTTCTAAAATCAAAATATTGAAGCATTTAGTGGTGCACTCTAAAATTTGTATCAGCTGTTACCTTTCCTTAATGTTCTTAGCTTAAGACGGCTATGAACACAAAGATTGCTGATGAGGCAAAGTTTGAGGTGTTTGTTCTTTAAGATGCATGAATTGCTTACAAACCGTATTTTTGATTATGCTACTAAGGGTCACGCTTAGAAAGCTATAAACGTGATTTACACAGAAATGAGCAATCATGTTAATTCACTCCTTTAAAACTGGTTCAGTAAAAGACAGTTTTC
>NW_010413532.1:131231-131998 GCF_000710305.1 Buceros rhinoceros silvestris
AGCAGGAAGATGAAACAGGAAAATTATGTACAATGAAGCTAATTGCCATCATCTTCTTAACCCTTTCAATGCAATAACTAATGGAAGTGCACTTTTGCTTTTAGTGAATTTTATTATCCATGTTTTCTGGTAAAATTAATTCAAATGGGTATTTGAGGAGGTTAGTCTTTTGGGTTGACAGGAGCTGGAACCTGTCGCCTCATCTCCTATTATAAGTGATTTGTGAGTCCCCTTTTGCCATTGATTGTCAGACCTTTTTACAGTGTAGACACCTACATATCACTTAATAGAGCTACAGATCTAAGAGGAATCTATAAATAGATATTCAATGTATTGTTTTTACTTTATTTCATTATTTTACCTTTAATCTTTCAAGAACAAAGTGAGCAGTGCCACATAGACACAAGATACGTGTATAAAATAACTCTCATTTTCTCATAACATTTTTTGCAGGAGCTGCACATTTTTCATTTGTTCTTAAAACAGTTTGCATCAGTATATCTATACCCTGTCCATTACTGAAGCGAAAGCTGAAGTGAGTTTTGGATTAGGACTTATTCTTGTAGAACTATAAAGAGATACATACTTGATTAAGGGGAAATAATGTGAAAGAGCATTTCGCTGGCATCTGTTGTCTTCCCTGGGTTTATACCTGCTGATGCTGTCACAGGTTTGTGGTGCAGGGTTTCCTCAGTCTCCCTTCCCCATGCTTTATACACGCAGCCAGTTATCCTGACTGGTACAAGGAAGTAGGAGGAGAGCAGGAA
>NW_010413532.1:132119-147733 GCF_000710305.1 Buceros rhinoceros silvestris
TCCACTCCTCAACTATTACCTCTTTGCCTGGAGGGGACAGGAAATAGAAAAGACTCTGAGAACCCCACAAGAAGTGTGCATGCTGGGGCAACCACAAAACCAAGGTAGAGTTCTCCCTTCTCTTTTTGTAAGCCTGTCTCTCAGCTTTCATTTGCCCTTTTAGAGTTCTAGCTCTCTGCACGTGTACGCCAACATGTATTTTAAGAAAGCCATTAATTTCCTGTCTCATGGAACTTTTTCCTAGGTACAGTTCTTCCCATCTTTTTATATTGTAAAATGCACACTTTAATCAAGACTGCTAAGTGCTACAATGTCTCATAGATGAAGATAGAATTTTTCATAGGAGCAAATGAATTTCTCAGCCACTAAAGCTGAATAGCCCCTGTCTCTGTGTTCTGTCATTGTTTAAATATTGCTCCTTTCAGATGAACTTGATTGTGAGTGGTTTAGAATGTGTTGAAACACATTTTCACTGGAGTATGAACTTTCCAAGAATAATTCCTTTTGAAAAAAGAAAGCATGACAAATGGAAATCGCCAAAGAGTGAAAGATGATGGTAAATGTATCTATCCCATCGTTTCTTCACTTATGCCTTCAGTTAGTCAGCTCTATTTTATGGTAGAAAATGATTTGTTGTCATGTTGTCTTGTCACCATAACCTTAGCTGAGCCAGCATCTGAACAGAGCAGAAAACAACGTAATCCTTATGCAGCCCATGTTCAGCATCTCGCATGTAGGCGTTCCTGTTCCCACAGAACACTTAAAACCAGACAAGCACTATAGTTGGGCTGTGCTTCTTTCCATCTTTTCTTTCTTCTGTTAAAGCATGTTTGTAATTAAATTTAAAGTTAAATAACATAGGATTAAAAAATGGCCTACATTTGTGACATTTATGCCAACAATTTAGGACTGTGAGCTACTTCTGTATAGCACAAAAATGTTCTTTTCCTAATATCTGCTGGTTTTTTAAGTGCACAATGTTGTCCTGTAACTTGGTGTGCAGAGTTTATCAGTAAACTCTGAAGCATTGTTGTTAACATTCTCCACAAACAAAAGAGCAGTCTCGATAAGTGTCCGTGCTCCTCTGAATTTGCACACTAGCATTCTTCAGCCTGAAAACTCATTTGACTAGGCTGTGTGTTCCTGATAAACACAGCAAATACTAACAATGTGTTATGTCACGAGCAAATATTCAGTAACTGGAAACAAATGAACAAACAAAAACCATCCAAGCAACTCTCCCCACCACCTCCCCCCCTTCTACCCAAAAGCATGACAGGAACAAATGCTTTGAAAAAGGTGAGTCGGTAAGTCCTCCTGCTTTCTCTTCAGAAGTAAGAAGTAGGTACAAAATGATAATGTTTATCAATGGTCTGAAGATTATTTTATGTTAGTATAAATACCAAGGTTAGTATAAAGATTAGAAATTTATTATGATGCTGCTGTACTACTGTGGAGTTGTCTGCTCCTATTGTCACATCTTAACATGGTGAAGAAAAGAACACCTTGGACTCACCAGGAAAGGATAGTGAAACCTATAATTCCTCTTCATCATTCATACGCCTAGGTTGCTGACCTGAGAAGTCTTTAATGAATATTTCAAGTGACTCTGTCTTCTCCCCAAAGTAAACACATTATCTCTTTGCAAAGTTTCTGCTTGGTTGCAGTGATTCTGTACTGCTCTTTCTTTGGCTTTTGACCCAAAGGCAAAGGCACTACATTAAATCTGTGTTCAGCATCAAGAATCCTTTAAACTTTGGCATAAATTACATCTTTATTAGTGACACAAACCGTAATAATTATTCTATTTCTTTATTATTTGCTCAAAGTATGGAGTTATATTTGATGCTGTTATTAGAGCACAGGTAGATAACCAAGTGTTAGCTGAAGTATATGGTACTCTGGTAAATAGATAAACTGGGTGTTGAAATTTTTGAAAAACTGGAGAACTTTAATTGTTCTCCCTCCATTAAAAATATATATAAATTTAGCTCTATATTTCATAAGGCCCTCAATTTAAATGAAAAAAATTATCCTCTTAGCACTTTGGGGGTTTTTCCCTCCTCTATATGTGACTAAAGCTCTGAACACCTGTATTAATCTCTACCGGTGCTTTAATAATTATTTTAAGGTGAGTTATGATGAAATGAAAGTAAGTCAGTATTCAGTTTGATCTGCCCCTGCAGATGCAAGACACGCTGTTATCAATCCCCATTCATTGTAAGAAGTAAGAAAAAAAAATTATTTAGGACTCCTCCGTTTGATTACAGGGGGAAACAAAAATTGAATGTACAGTAGATTAGGTTTTTTATTCCAGATACTTTATTGCAGATGGGTGTAAATAAATTACAGCATTTTGTCAGCATCACCAATTACAAGAAGTGAAAAGTAGATGCCAGGAACACCTGTAAGAATTACTCCATGTAAGACACTACGGATGGTTTCATACACATACCTCCCATAAACTCAGAGCAGACATTTGTACAAAGAGATTTTCTTTCACGGTTAGAAAGTCATCTTCATTCAGCCATCCTGAGGGGCGGGGGGGAAGTCCCTTAAAAAGCCCAGAAAAGTTCTAATACACGAAAGCTATTAATTCTTCAGCTCGGTTTTGTAGATAATGTAATACCTTCGGAAGTTTTGACTGACAATGTGGCATTAAACTGCATTTTAAGTGCCAACAGAAGATGTGGCAACATCATTACCTTGGATTAAAGAGCAAGAAGAGTATTCCACTGGGAGCATTATGGTTCCTATAGGAAGGAAATAATTTACAAGTGCTCTTCATGAAATTAGCTTTTTACCTCGGTTCTAGAATAAATGATGAAATTGTCTACAGAACCTGGTCTAAATCATTAGAAAGCTGCCCCTCCTAAATCTTGGTAACTGTCTAGGGTAATCTTCAACAGCCGGGTACCGTTAGAATTTGTACTAACGGTTATAATATGGAATCCTCTAACCCAGAGCTTATTGCTACTTATCTAACACGGGTGTGAAATGAGGTGACATAGTAATGAGTTGATACAAATTACTTTTATAACTTTCATACTGCTTCTAGGCAGAGGCAAGCAGTCTAAGGAAAGCTATTGTCTGCTTTTTTGAGATAATGTGTTTCATTTGATTGAATATGGCTGTTTGTTAAAATGTTAGAAGAAAATGTGTCAGTGGTTTCCATTCTCTACCTCCCCTCAGACGCTCCGGTTAGACAAAATTACTTACCTGGCTTTACCAAAATAATGATATTTATTTTGCTATTGACAGCAAAACAGAATTCTGGATTGTGTGTGAGCACTTATGGTTACAAAACAGACTAACTATTAGAATAATTTGCAGCTCTGTGTGTTAGTTAATGCCAGTTGGTGTGACTTTACTTGAGGCACATCAAGTCATAATTAAAGACTGTACCTGCAGACAATTTATACTTCCTGACGCCGCAAAGCACTGTCGAAAGCACAGAGATAGACTATGTACTTGATTCCTCCTTCATTTAAATTGGTGGGAAAGATTGGAATGGTGCAGTTGGCTTATCTGAAAGCAGATGCTGTACATGACAAGCCCTTTAGACTGTCATTTTTGCAGAAGTAATTTGACAGACAAGCAAGTTTTACATTTACAAGGAGTTGTGGTGAAAGAAGCAGAAGATACTCTTTCAGTTTTGCAGACTTGTAAAATTTACTATGTGCTAGACTTGAGTGAATAATTTTCACTGAATGATTTATTCAGTTTATTTAGCTGCTTTCTCTTCTTATAGAACAGGCTGTAGTTCCCGACTAAGTTGTTATTATTTGATTATTCTTTTTCTCTGAATGTTGTTTTAACTTCTGTGAGTTACCTCAACAATGTTCCTTCTGCTATTTGATACTTCTCAGAGTGTGCGGAGTACTGGATCAGATAAAACATGAGAAGAGACTCTGTTGAAGATGGGACTGCCTGCATGTGCAAGCACTTCCAGTGTGGATCTTCTGACCATCAGGTAATAATTTCACATCTATTAGGAATCATTCTTGTATAGAATCATGAACATGCAATCTTTTTGCTGTTATTAAACAGGGCCATAGAGCACGCTGTGGGATGAGCAAGAACACAGGTTTAAACAGAGGTAGTAAAGAGGAGTAGTTAGAACCTTAAAGGATATAAAACTTCTTAAAACACAGGAAGGATGGTTATTTGTTAGCTTTTCTCATTATGGGAGCATCTCTAAATATTTTGGATATTCATCTCCATATTAAGTTATCTTGTTCTGAACTATGGACCAAGCCAGGAACAAATTTATTGCTAAGTTGGAAGAGGCATCACACAAAGTGCTGGAAAAGTAGATAATCTGGTAGAGGTTTGAAAAACAAAAGAGCAATAAGTAAATTAAGTGATAAGGAGCAGTAGCCCTCCACAGGAAGAGTGGAGAAGGTGGAGATGCTATATGCCGAGGCCAAATTGCCATCCAGGACCTGACATATTGGCTGGTTTTGGTGAGTGCCTTGTTCCCTGGGTAAGTGGTGCCAGTAGCCTTGATTTGTTTGAGTGTCAAGAATCTCGAGTGTCCTAGAGCAGACGTCTCAGAACAGAGCTTACTCTCCATGCACTATACCCACCCAGCTTAGTAAATAACCTCTAGATTGTAACGTTGGTGGTGAAAGCAGGGCAAGCATGTATCAGTACAGCTTTACAGCAGCTGGTAACCTATACTGGTTTATGCCAGCTTTAATTTACAGCTTATCTTAAGAACTAGTAAGTGATACTGGGTTTATACTGACTCATTTCTTTGATGGTACAGAAGATTGCAACTTAATAATAATAGCTTGAAATACAATAGTTAATTTTAGTTCAAAGACTTTCTTTCTTATTTTTTAAATCTGGTAGCTGATAGTCTTTTTCCTCTTCAAAGGAGGAGAAAATAAGCAAGTCCTTCTTTGAGAATAAAATAATGAAACAAGCAAATGGCTCACAGGAAGAGTTTTTAAGACACTTTTATCTAAACTGATACTGACTCCCATAAAACTCTTAGCAAAACTGTCCTTCAGAAAACAAAGAAAAAAAATCCCCAAAACAAAATAAAAAAGAAATCTCAACACATTTTTCACTCTTTCTGCTTTTAGTAGTTCACAGGGAGATACAAAAGTATTTTCCCCAGTTCTTTTTTTTTTTTTGCTCTACATGGCATATGCGCCTTTTAGCTCTTTAATTTTCTTCCACATCTTTTTCCTTCTCTGCAATTTAACGACTTCCAATTTCCTTTGTCATACCATCTGGTTCACTCCATGTCTGTGAGACATTATTCCTTTCAGACACATGGTGAGTAACACCACCATGCCTAATTTTTTAACTGTATGAAGCCTTTTACAGAACCAATTGTTCAACAGATTTGTCAGTGGAAGAGAGTCTCCCCCAAAGAGGACAATGACTAATAAAATAGAGAAATAATGTTAACTCAGTTGTTTTTACTGCTTGAAGTGTTTTCCAAAGTTTGGCCTTTGTGTATTGCTGTCAAGCACAAAAAATGTTAGGATCAGGTATCACTGATTAAATTCCTACAGTTTATATGTAAGAAACTTCCCACATTCTATACTCCTGTCTTAGAGAATATTCAGGAAAGAGAATATTCCTGGTTTGTGGTCTCCTATGACCATCACTCAGTCAGGAAGTAAGAACTTTCCTTTAATCCTTTTTGGAGACATGCTGCTATACCTGTTGAGACAGTTTTGTGTTTGCTTACTATATTTCATATTTCTGCCTTGTCCTCTGAAATAATTTACTAATTCTCCCCAAACAGTAGCTGAACACATTCACATCCTTGGGCGTAGCTAGCACTGAAAATTATGGTGTTGGAGGACAGGAAGGACAGTATGTTGTGTCAGAGTTGTCCAATAGTTATTGCTTCAGCTACCTAATGGCATAAAGGATCTTAATGGTTCTTTACATCTGTCCTAAATGACAAGTGACTGTTAACACCCACCGCTGTCAGCAATTCATAACAATTTCCATAACCTATCCATCGCAATAAATATTTCATCAGGGTTGTAATAAATAAGTTATGCACGCAAGTCAAAGCGCAGTCACTCACACCTACACAGAGAAATAAAGAGTGCAAATAGTATTTTAGAGTAATTCTGTTAAAGGGAGACCCGGTAAAATTAAGGATTCAAAAGCAATTGAAGAAGACCTGAAATGCAGTTATAATGAATCATAATAAGAGACTTCTTAATTGAAAACTGACGATTTTTTCACATTTTCATTACACCTAAAAATCTTGCATTGCTTTTAGATGAAAATTTTTCTGCCTCAATCACTAGGCATTAGACAACTCATTTACTTACAGTTTCTAGACAGCATATTAATGATAACTTGAGACCATTTGTTCATAGTCACCATACTCTGTTTCATGATTAACATTATTCACTTCTGTTTTCCTTTGCCAAACCTGAAAACTGTATTTCATTCCTTTCAGCCTGCAAACTTGAAAAAGTTTCAAATGGAGTATGACATCCTGAGATGTAGGATTTCTGTATAGTACAGCAGGAAATCAGCAGGATGACCAGCCAGCCTTGTTTTGCACGTGGTGTTAAGTGGTATCTACCTCTGGGAAGGAAGAAAGCTGCGGAGGAGGTGAGCATTGCAGGTCCTACTGCCCTGGAAGAGAACAAGTCAATCTTCGAGCTGGAAATATTGGCCAGAAATGCATTCAAAAGGGCTCTCAACTGAGTCAGCTTGAAATCTGTGTAGTGTTAAGAATAAAGAATCATGTCCAAGGTAATAAAACCCCCAGACTTTGAAGTGGGCTTTCAGTCCAAAGCTGGCAGTCTCCATGATGCAGCAGCAGCCTGTTTGGATTTATCAGCTCCTGTACCTAATCTTAAGTTTCCATAGCGCTGCTGCCTACTTAAAGGTGATTGTCAGGAAAGGGCTGCTGGTAATACTTATGGCCTCAAAGAAGAAAGTTACGTTTATTTGTAGGCAGTCTAGTCAATATGATTTACCAGGCCTTTGCTGCAACCTGCAGTGGACGCTCTGACCATTATTTCCATGAGATGTCTCATCTGTCAACTAATCTGACAAATTGTTTTTACTGATTTTTGAAGCAATTTTTCCTGAATACTAGTTCATCATAGCACGTAACCGTTTGTTTAGCTCATAACTATGTAATGCATGGCTATGGAGATGGCTGGCTAAGCTTTGAGACTTTAAAAAAGTTTCCATATGACCTTAAAAGATATCATGGCTCTGGAACTCTTCCTTTAGTATGTTTTTAAGTTATTTCAGACTTGGATAATACATACACCAGCGGTGCAAGGTGAGGGAATGAGCAGATTTGTAGTCTCTGACTTTCTCTGTGTAGTCAGAAAACATTCAAACTTTCTGAATTTCATGCCTAACTTGCCTAACTTGGGACATAGATAACATTTCTGTAAACAGGGCCCGTGTGCTCCACTGTTCATCAGCACTGAATAAAAGATGCTCCTGATGAGTTTGCTGTTGAAATTCAGTATGTATCCTGTGAGTATTATTTCCTCTTACTGATACTGGCTACTGAAAGCAAAAAACAACAGTTTCAGAAATGTCGTAGAAGAAGGAATAATCAGAGGATTTTGTATCTGCATGTAGTTAAATATCGGTAACTCATGTGTTAATGAATTAGAAGATTAATAACCATATTAATCTTTGTAAATGGCAGAGAATGAAATTTCAGTATGTCGTTTATTTACCGAAAAAAAAAACCCCAATCCATTTAGTAATAACTTAGCATATAGATGTGGATATATGTATATTCCTACAATTTGGAGTTTAACACAACAAATAATGTTGCAATTATGTTTTATGGGAAATACTGACCACTACTACTTTTTCAAGCTCAGCTTGAGATTCCAGCCTGAAAATGGGATTGATATTTGTTTCATCTATTGCTGAGTAACTGTAGCTTTCACACCTAGTGTAATCCTCTCTGCCATTTACAGAAGGTTGTTTTCTGTTGCTTCTGAAAGAAACATTAGGAAAAGGTCAGTTGTGAAATTTTGTCATTTCCCTGTTCCTGTAACTACCACCCACACATACTGCAAACCCCACACTTAACTGCATGGATCTGTTCTGGCAAGTAGTCCTAAGTGGCTGTTAAAATTTAAAACAAGTGAAGAAAGCAGGCAGTTATTCTGAAACTGTCTCCTCGATTCACCAGGCTAGCTTTGGGCAGGTTTGCATCCAAGGGAGTAAATGTGGGCAAGGTAACCATGGTGTTGCAGGTGGCAGAGAGCATTGTAGTCAGCCATTTGGTTTAGTGACTGACTGTAGTGAGCATCTGGCAGCTGCAAGTGAGGGAACCCAAGGAGGAAGGAACAGACCTCTTTTATTTTTTTTATGTATTTTTTAGTGAGCTATATGTAATTTGTCCGATGCTCTTGGCCTGTGTTTTGCTCTCTGATCTCTTAGAGTGTGGTCTTCCGACTAACCTCTTGGGGGCACCAGTCAGTAGTAAGGGGTCCTCAAAAAGACATTGCTGGTGAAAGGGCTGGAAGGAGTATCCTATGAGGAGTGGCTAAGTGCTTTGGGTTTGTGTCCTTTGGAGAAAAGGAGTTTGAGGAGCACCCTCATTGCTCTCTACAGCTTCCTGAGGAGGAGAAACAGAGAGGGAGGGGCTTATCTCTCCTCTCTGGTATCCAGTGATAAGACACAAGGAACTGATTCAAAGCTGCACCAAGGGAGGTTCAGACTGTCCATTAGGAAGTTTTTTTTTCACCAAGAGGGTGGTCAAACACTAGAACAGGCTTTCTAAAGAGGTGATCAATGCCCCAAGACTGTCAGGGTTTAAGAGGCAGTTGGACAATGCCCTTTAGAACATGCTTTAACTTTCGGTCAGCCTTGAAGTGGTCAGGCAGTTGGACTAAATGTTCATGGTAAGTCCCTTCCAACTGAAATATTCTGGTCTATTCTGTTTGAAAGTTGAAATGAGAGAAATTAATAGAATAAATTGTTTATTTAACAGGTTTGAAAAATGGCCAAGTGAGTTCAAAACTCCGGTTATCAGAAGCTGTTTATTGGAAACTGTCATTGCTCTTTGCTTGGAACATATATTTAACAGGAACTTGAAAGACTACTATCAAAATACTAACAACTTTCAATTGTTTTTAATATTCTATTGATGAATTTCTTATGAATTTCAGCTTCCTGGTCTTTAAACAAATCTGTAAATTAAAGTTTATCTATCAAACTCTTTTCTAATGGTTCTAATGAGAGACCTGTTTTGACCTTCTCTTGGGAGAGCTAGAAGATGACGCTTCCTCAAATGACTTGCTCTTTGGCATTAAATATTTAGAAGACAGGGGAATGATCTAAATCTCCAACAAACTAATGTCACAGCTTTACTTTCAGTCAGATTTCTACCATCGATAGCATTAAAGGGTATTTGCAGATCCTTAGAGCTGTAGCTCTAATTAGCCAAGTTAAATTAAAATATGAATCTCTGTGGGATAATAGATTATTAGATTATCTTTTCAATATTGACAACTAGACTTACTCCTAGAAGGATTTTTCCCTAAGCAACTCACTTAACTCATATTATCCTCTACCCTCTGGGTCTGAGAACTAAAGATGATTAGAGCCAATGAATCCTGATAATGAAAGAATACCAGAGGCCGTGTGGTTTTGATTAGGTAAAAGATTTGTCTTAGCTCAACTGCTTTTGGTTTTCCACATTATAAGCAGGAAAAGGAGAGGGGAAAAAGCATACGTATGTTTTAACTTCTTTGGAAAACTTTGGTTGTTGCAAATGCATGTGTTTTTCAAAAAAATAAAAGCAAGAAGATCTAGATAGATAAGCATCAGAAAAAATGAGGTAAAGCTAGAAGAAAGAGAAGCCCATTTCCATGATAAAATAAAATTCCTTGCTCAATAGTGGGAAGAAGCAATTTCTGGATTTTCTCTGCCATTGTATTTGTTGGATTTCTTCCATCTCTGCCTAATGGGAAAGAGGAAGCAAACAAGCAAAACCAACATTTTTAAAGGGCTGTATATCTCACACTGGGAAATGGCCATTCAAAATACTTTCCTTTATACAACTGGCAACGTTGCATCCCTCTGTGTGAAAATTATATTCACAATAAAGGAAACTTAGAATTTAGACACCCTCCTTTATGCGACCACAAACTTTTGTTTCACTGTCTAATAGCATGACCCTGTACATACTCAAAAATCTGTCTACCTTTTTTGTGGTTTTCCTGTTACTGTATCTTGTAACCAAGTTCTGGCTTCCTTGAATTGTCTATAGAATTAGTTTGAAAAAAAAACCCATAATTTCTACATTATCTTAATTGCTTTATGTTTTCTTCAGTTTCTGAGAAAAACTGATGAGTGAGTTAAAACTTGTTTATATTTGGACTTTGTAAAAGGATTAGAGATACTTCAGCAACAATGAGGGCTTCAAAAGAACGAGTCATTGCATTATTACGGAATGATTAATATTTGTATTTATGTTAATAAAAAAGATAGAAAAAAAATCAGTCTTCATGAGGAAGAACAATGCATCTGCGACTTCAAACATATTGCAACTGTGAAGCCATTGCAATCTGATAGCTGCATACACTACAGTGTACTTTCCAGAATGTGCCTAAATTTTTTTTTAAGCTGTTTGTTTTTCTGATTCTTACAGTAAAATTCCAAAAGGATTGCTTATGCTGGATTTATGCTTTTCACAGGAATGACATTATTTCTTGAATTTTTATTTGGTATTGTAGAAAAAAAAATTAACAACAAAAAAGGGTCCTTCATTTTAAATGAAAATAGTTCAAAAATTTGTTTTTCTTGTTTAAACAGCTCAAAAGGAAGAAAATTAAATACTATAGTCTCTCTGTTATTACTTGTGAATCCTCAAAATCATATTTCAGTTTTACAGAGATTCTTGAGCAGGAAACTAAGAGTTACCCAAGGTCAGGAATAATTACGTTACGTAAGTTCCAAAATGAGATAGAAAAATCTTGTCACCACCTGTAAAAGATGTACCCCTAAAATGTAAATAGACATTTAGAGATGACTCTAGATTGAGGTAAAGGATTAATAGCCTTTATTAAACTTTTCCAGTGTTGAAATTAGCACGTTGATTTTGTTCATCGGTTTGCCTTAATAGGTGAAATACTTTTTAATATACATAAATTCCTTATCCGTGAACCTAAGAGAAATATGACTGTACTGCAATTACCTGGGAAAGTTGTAATTTCATGTTACAAACATAAAACCCAGCAGTGCCTTGTGTCAGTTCAGTAGTGAATTGCAACCACAATATTTATAGTAGCAAATGTCCTTCTTTCATCCACACAATACTCTGTATTTTGAGGCAGCTGCACAACTGGCACTGTTCTTTACCTTGAAGCCATTATCGTGTCCTATTTGGTGTCTTATATTTAGTATATATCAAGGCAGAGAGAAAGCAGCAAGTATTAGAATTTGATCTTCTTCCTTCTGTGTGTTAAAAATGCTGTGAGGTTGGAAAAAATAAATGAGCAAGCTTTCAAAACATTAAAAGTAGATTTTTTTAAAATGTTTCACCAAAACTCTTTGCAAATTCTTTCATTGCCTGAGGGAGATACTTAAAAGAGTGCTTTAAAAATAGCACTAAAATGAATCAGGCTTACTTTTTTTGCTGTGACTTAATGGAGAGAATATTGCTTTTTCTGCGGGGCATTTACATTTGAAAATCTGACTACTGCAATGTGCAGCATCGCTAGTATAGACTATTGTTCAGGGGCCTTGTGCTACTATGGCTGCTCATGCTTCAGTTAATGTGTTAGGAATGTTCCTGTTCAAATCAGAAAATGCAATGAGAGGATTTAAAAATTACGTATGTTTGCTAAAACTTTGAAGAGTTACATATCTGTTGAACTTGTGAACACTCTCGTTTTCCTCAGTAGAAGGACCTTTAGAACTGAATTTTAGTATTTAAGGAATAAAAACCCAAGTTTCTTCTGACCACAGGAACATTATTTATATCACAGAATTTATAAAACAGATTCAAATTTCTGTGGATTAGATCTCAGTATGTCTCTGCTGACAAGAGAGGGAGAGCAAGACGTTTTTTAAAAAATCTTACCCTCAAATATTTTAACGTCACACTAAGACCTGATGGCCCATGAGAACGTTTGAGATTGTAGGAAGACACACTGATCGTAAACAAGGCCTGCTCGTGTCTGTTTTCTGTTCATGCACACATCTTTCAGCTTGTTTAGCTTTTAGTACCCTGGAATTAATTCATTGGCATCCTGTGCTCAAGACCAAATGCACTTTGATGTCTGAATAATAAAATCTGAGGCTCCACGTTTATTACATTCATCTGTGTGGCTGACTTGAAAATATAATGCTTCCACAGGAGCTGTTACGACTTTGTGCTTGTAAAGTGGAATCAGTGGGAGAAGTAAAAGATGAAAATAAAATAAATAAAATAGAATTAAATTGAATAAACTCAAAGAGATGTGAGAATGAGGATGACAAGGAATCATTCATTATGAGGGCACTCAACAGGACAGCTTCTCTTATTGGGTCCGTCTAGGTTGCAGCGTCAGGTTTTCCACGCTGACATTTGGGATTGAGGAATTGAGTAAAGAGAACAGGATGTTGCTGTGCTCACTACCAGCTGCTCCCCTGGGATGGTGTTTAAGTATACCCTAGCACCTGGATAGACCACAGAGACCACTAACTGTATAAAGCAAGCAGCGTCTTTGGCATAGATCAAGTAATGTCCTCAGTTGCGGCAGTGTAGGTCAGTTTCTCAGCTGTCCTAAGCCCCATTCACACCATTTCCTGCACCGAATCCATTCCTTTGTCAGAGCAGTGGCACGACTTTCTTCCCGTCCTCTCTGTCTGTGCTCGTGTTTGTGCGTGCCATTGTGCCTTTCCTTATATCAGAAACTTCCTTCAGTGTTTGTTCTATGCATGGCATGACCCTCCTCTGAGTGTTGTGAACTTATTTTCCTGTTTTGCGCTGGAGACATATGGGCAAAAAGTGCCTTCTCTCAGGTGGGTGCGTTCTCAGAAGCCTGGATTTTACTCTCCGGTCAGCGTTAGCATGTATACCAGAGAGCATTCACCTGCTGGGGAGGGTGTTAAGAAACTCCACCTCTCCACCTTTAATGTCAGTGCTAGAAAATAGGGGGATTTTTCCCCCTTCCCCCAGCACCCCCTTCCCCTTTTTTTTTTTCTGGTTTTGTTTTGGTGTGAGGGGACAAAGGATGTTTGTTGTGGTTTCGGAGTGCCTTTTTGTTTGTTTCCATGACACAGGTTTTGTATTGCTGGTTTTAGAGTGTCTTCCCTGAAGATAGAAAATCCTTTTTTCACTTTTCATCCTGTTTGCCCACAGAGCTGATACATGTGGTCTTTATGCTGTTTTGCTGCTGCCCTGCATTACATTTAGCATTAAGGGGACTGCAGGAGGCCAGATATCTAATTAATGACATTAGAAGGGCACAGGTTGAGGGAGAAAGGGAATACAGTTTCTGACGAGGTCAGGTTGGTGATTACATCTAATGGTCTTCAGGCAGGCTTGCACTAATCCACAGGAGCAAATCCCATACACCTATGGGAGAGAGGAAGGAAGAGTCTGGTAAGGGTACATATTCATGGTGTTCACTGAAATAACACTTTTTTCTTAGTTTTCTAGAAGACAAGGGTTTTTTCTTTCTTGTCTAGAAGGCTATACCTGCATGCTAGCAAAATACTGGTCCTTTCATGTGATATTATTGTTAGTACACTTTCTGTCTCTAAAATTCCACTTCATGTTGCTAGCAGTGTGTTCAGACATTGCTGGGTTGCGTTGGGTCGCACAGAACAATTCAGGCTTTTAAGGGGGAAAGGGTGATGGTTTCCTGGTAATTTGCATTTGTAACTTGCTGCCTTTTTATGCTTATGTATGGCTCGGTTGAAATGAGAAATAATGTTGATAAAAGCCTTACAGGAGAATGAGAAAAATAAAGAAAAACTTTAAAAGTTATTGTTACATTATAAAAGCTTTTCAGATACATGTATTGGTCCTAAACGAAACAAAAAAAAACCCCACCAATTTTAACAGTTGTACACACCATAAATGTTGACTGATTTTTTTTTTCTTTAGTTCCCTACCTTATCCTCACTTTGCTTATCTTCTTTTATCATATTGCCAAGTGCTGAAACCCCACATTCTGTATAATCTTGTGTGTGTGAGTGCTGTCAAGGAGCAGAGGATGTGGCAAGGCAGATAACAAAGACACCACTGAGGGTAGCAGAAGTGACCTGACTTTCCCCTATGACCAGTCACTGTGACAAGACTCCTACACTGGTCATGCAAAGTGTGCTTATGTGGTGGCAGGGGCAGAGGTGGGGGACCACAACGGGCTTCCCTTTAACAAAGCAAATGGTGGAGGGAAGATGACGTCTTTCTTCAAAGCACTGGCTGCAATTTTGAGCAACTGGTAAAACACTAACAAGCAGCACGTGGAAATTGAAGTCAGAAGAGAGTCTAGTTCATACCCACCCCTTACGAAAACAGGCAAAGCTGGTCTGCAACTGCGTGCGTATGGTTTGACTTGCACCAGGAAACAAGGTGGCAGTCATTTAGCATTCTCTGCCCTTGTAGTGCTGGGAAACTTCCTGCTCTCTAGCAGTCAGTGGAGATGAAAAAGGGTTAAAGGTGTCTGGATCATTTATGTACTGCCTGAACAGATTTCCAGCAAACAAAAGAGTTTCTGATGCCAGGTCCATTCCTTAAAAAGAACCGTTAGTCCCAGTATTGATATTTTTATGACAGTTGCCCATATTGTCGTGAAGTTAAGTTGTATTCTGGCATCCTGTCCAGCTCTTTGTGGTTTGGGAGCTGGAGTCTGGTTAGACATGTGTTTTCTGTCTTAAAAGTATGGTCTCCTTCCTTCACTCCTTCAAATTCTTTTACCTCTATTGCAGCTCTACAGCACTTGCAGTTTGGCCCAGCTCAGGCAGTGCCATCATCACTGTGTTCTTTTCTGCGCCTTGTCTTACAAAATTCAAGACTAAGAATGTCTGAACCGTGTCTGTATTTTGGGAGCAGTACAACAGGCGGGGGGAAGG
Organism: Buceros rhinoceros silvestris; assembly: GCF_000710305.1. Classification (NCBI taxonomy): domain Eukaryota; kingdom Metazoa; phylum Chordata; class Aves; order Bucerotiformes; family Bucerotidae; genus Buceros; species Buceros rhinoceros. Next base: position 147,165 of record NW_010413532.1, read on the forward strand.
AGGAGTTCTCTGACCTTCAGGTAAGATGTTTAAGTTACTACCAAAGTATTGTAGACTGTTGCAGTGAAAATCAAACAAGACTTATGAACAAGGGATAATGCCCATCAGGCAGTAGAGACGATGGGATTGACTTACTGAAATAGGATGAGGTGCTAAAAAAATTGTCAGGTGGACCACCAGAGTGGTTCAGCATAGAAAGGTAGGGCACTAGAATACAGCTGCAGTTTAATTTTCTCTAGCAGAAAATGATTTATAGATTAGACAGGAGAAAAACATCTGGATTTCTTCCTATTAACAAGACTGCAATGCGTTCACACAGATGTTTTTACATTTATGCATCTGACTTTCTCCAGAATGAATGGTATGTGTAGACTGTCTTTGATGATTTACACAGCACTGTAGCCAGTCTTGGCCAAAATGTGTTTTGGAAAACAGTGCGAGTACATGTGACAACTTAAAGTACCCAAACAGACAGATGATGCAGTTTGCTGTTGGGAACTCCCTATAGGGCCAGAAGCCTACGGCCATTCTGAGCAGGAAGATTGTTCTGTCCATGCTTGTCTTCCCTA
>NW_010413532.1:147843-158930 GCF_000710305.1 Buceros rhinoceros silvestris
CACTTTCAACTGAAGCTCGCAGGAGCTGGTGGTTTGCTACTTACCTCTGCGTACTTACCCTGTTGCAGTACAGACACAGAAGCTCTATAGCAAACTTTAGTGCAAAAAAACCTACAAAAGCTATGGACCGACAATGAAAATGATGAAGGCGATCACTGATGTCCTAGGTCGATGGAGCAGCAAGAAGGAATTTGTCAAACCAAACTGTCAGGAGAACCTGTGAAGTGAGCAACTAACTCTTCAAGCTATGAGAGAAAGCAAAAATATTTTTAAATTCCTGCAGCTCAGCCTGGGAGAAAATTCTGCTGTAGCCCCAAGCCAGTTAAACCTGAATGCATGAACAATCTTGACATACTCAGCTCTGCTTCCTACCTTACGTGCTTTATGTTCTCCACAACTGTGTTTAAATAGACACAAACAAATGTTTCGCAGTAAACAAAGGAAAGGCTACTGTAGTAGCAGCCATGACAGGTTAGTGAGCTAGGTGTGGTCCTGTTGCTTTTTATTAAGTTAAGAGATATTCTGTGTATAAAATGAATGCTTTTTTTCTGCATTTGTGTAGGGGAAAGAATTTAACTGGCACTTATGCAAAATAGGTGGTTGTTTAGCTCTTTTTTATCAACTCATGTCTACTTTTCCAAGCTACAGGATATGCTTCTGAAACAAAAACTAAATGTAAGCATTGTCATGATCAATCATACCATTATAACATTCCTGTATTAAAAGTTTTTCAGCAGAAAACTTCTAGGTTTTTCACTGTATATTTTTATATATTGTTCAGATTATGTAATGTCAAGAGGAGACTTAATTTAATACAGAAGGCAAGAGGTACTGGTAAGATGGTAAGCTAAAACAAAATGACAAGGCTTGAACAACGAACAGGGGACAAGGGAAAAAATATTAGCTGCTTATTCTGAGTTTAACTGAGAGAAATATGGAGAAAGCAGAGATAATGGAAAGGAAGAGTTTGCAGACACAAAGTATGAATAAAAGATAGTCTGTTCTAGCAGCAGACGGGAAGTAGAGAAGGTCTTGGTACTTCTTTTGCATTAGGAGAAAAGGAGTTTCTAATGAGTTCCATTTGACAAGCTTCACTGATCCAAGCTAGGACAATTTAAGAGGTTATCACCTCCAGCTGTCCATCACATCCATTGAGTGGCGCTTACAAGTCCCAAAACCGGCCAAAGAGCAGTGGGTCTTGTCCTAAGGTGCTGCAGTTCAAAATCTAGCATACTAATGCAAACCATCATTGATTTTAGTCTGTGTTAATATATTGATCTATGAACTGCTGTGGCTGAGAGCTCTGATTCATGATCACTGTGGGATTTGACAGCATTGAGGGGCAGAAGCCAATTCAGCCACCTTAGCTGAGAGCAAGAAGAGGCCATGAGACTAGAGAAAGCCACTAAGAGGTAAAATCGGTTTCTCTGACCAGCCAGAGTCATGACAGTGATAGTCCCTGGGTGTGTATAGGAGCGCTTCACTTGTACTCCTGGGAAGTTTTGCAGTAACAGTCCATGTAACCAGTGGGGGGTGTGGGAGGGGAGTCATTGTCTTCCCCCTGCACGGCATGCAGGTTTAAAGTCAGCTTTGAATATTATATTAGTCCAGTACACGTGAATTCATTGAACACCTCCTTTCCCTTTCTGTTCTATCCAATTATGTCAAAGTATCTTCTGGATAGATTGATGGCACCTTTGTGAGTGTTGCCGCGACTGACTCATGTTTTGCTGGGTGAACAATAAAGTGAAAATCTACATTTGGTTAATTAAATGACGTTCCTTGCGTTGCCAGTTGATGAGCTGCTGGTTTCAGACTGAGGCTGGTACAGCATTCTTGGGGATAAGCTACACTATGTAACAGGCCGAGTAAGGTCTCAAAATCATTACTTATTATTGACTTCATTCCAGACTTAGGTGTTTCATACAGTATATACAGCCAGCACTTTGGTACTTAGAGGCCTTTTGCGTTTGTGCGTGTTTGTGGGCTTTAATAAAACGCAATGTTACGAAAGGTAATACAGTGAATTAGAACATTCACAAGTTCAAGAAATCCAAAGGTTACATTCCAGCAGTAATGAGAACATACTGCCTCCTTCACAGAATAAATTGAAATGCATGCCACATGTCTTTTTGTAAGGAATAATTTTAAATCAAAAAGATGCCTGATATGAATTGCTGAAATAGTGGCAAAACAATTCACGTTTTACTTTTCAGTTTGTTTTTTTAAAGACTGAAATTAAATAGATAACTGTGAATTGAAAATAGTGAATGCCTGCCTTACTGTAATAGTGACATTGGAAGATGTTTTTTGGGTTTTTTGTTGCCAAGTTGTATTACGGCTGACCTGAAAGTGGGGGAAGGAGTATCACTTCTTTAAGATGGACTAAAAATGCCATTAGTATACCACTGTCTGTGGACAATACAAAGCTAAATGTGTTTGTCTCACGCACCTGAAGTATTCCAGAGAATATAGGGGACTTTATTGCTGGTAGCTTCAGAAATATTCATGAAGTGAACATGAGAACAGACAAACATTCAGGTTGAAACAAGTGAATGAATTCAGTAAAAATGTTCTCATTACCTTCTATAGGCCATGAGGCTCCTTCATGAGGCTTGAACTCCCATCATGCATCGTCATCATGAAGCTAACATGATCTTCAAAGGGAACCTCTGAGAAAACCAGTTAACAATGAACTTTGGCACATAGAAGGGGGTGGAAGTGCTCAATTATAATTGCAACTCATATGATGTAGCACTCTGTTAATTGAAGACCATAACTTACTATTTTTTATCCAAAGATCAAAGGGAATTATTCTTGGGTTTTGTTTACTTTTCAGAATACTCTTAACTTTGTACAGAAAATATTCCTTGAAATGGCTTGTCTTTCATTTTCTGATCAGCTTTTGGTACGTCATTATTCTTCAAGTTTTCTGTTCATCTCAGTAACCAAACTGCAGTGACAAAGGACAAGCTGTTTCACACCTTTGTTCTTACTATTGATTTTTCCCATATGCTTTCCTGTTGCTATCTATCACAGCAACTATGCCTTTGCAGTCGTAAAAAGGTAAGATTTCTACTTAGAACATGTGAGATATTTCATAATGTGGAAAAAACCTGAAAAAACACTGGACTAATAGGATCATATTCGGTGAAAAAGGCACTCTCAGGTCACTGAGATTTCTTCTTGAGGGTGTTCCTTGCATGCGGTGAAACATTTACAGCTTTTGCCCTGTATGGCATGTGACTAAATTGGAAGCATCACTACAGCTGCAACTAAATTGGAGCTATATGAGCACATACTTAATTGAGAGTTCATACAGTGAAAATCTCTTTTCTTGCTTGATTATGAAAGGTGACTCTAAAAAGCTCTGCAAGGCTCAGAACTCAGGTGTGAATAATAAAAAGAAACTTTTAAATAGTAGCTTTAAATTTTTAGTAGTGTGATGTTGTAAAGAGTGAGCTTTTTAAAGGGATTGGGTTTTCCTAATGAGATGTTTCTCCTCCAGATTTTGAAATGCATAGTCTGCTTTTTTATTCTTTTCTAATATAAGAAAGAACATATTAATAGTATCACAGGTAGCACATGATTATTTGTTGCATAATAATTTACTTTTACTTTTTCCAAATCGGGTTCTGACAGCGTGCACATGTAAATGTGCATCTTTGTGAATATAAGGTAGAAGAACTTCAGTCACTTCAGAGGAGGAGTTTATATATATGTAGGCTTTTAACAGAATGGCCAAAATGCAGTAAAATTACCTCTCAATAACTCATTTGTGTAATTACACCCTCAGGCTTCTTAAATTATGGCAGAGACTCATTCAAGAGGTGTTATTAACTTGGAATCAAGAGGAATGCATTTTTTTATTCCCCTGAGAAATTCTGGTTCATAGCCCAGAGAACAGGGTAGAGATATTTCCTAGAGAACTTTGAAGAGGAAGAGGTACTTCACTAAATCAAGGAAATGTGATGTATGATGTGTATTTGCTTTTTATAAAAGTTCTTGGGGTTCTGGAGATAAAGGTTATTCCAAATATATGTCTTCCATCTTCTGATGTGAAATTCTTTCTTGCTCCTTCTTTTTTAATTCAGCTGAAGTATTTCTATAACAAATGAAAATTTGTATACGATTTTTGAATGTGAAACCATCTTCTGGGATGTAGAAACAGAACATGGGTATTTTGAGAGAAAGTGGAGATTTCAACAGGTTTACTGTGGAACGTGCTGAAGCACAGCTACAGTATTTCCTGTGGTCAGCAGCTGGTATCCAATAATTCAGTATAAGCTGTATGTTTAGCTCCTCAGATGCAGTGCAAATGTTCTTTTGTAGCTTTTATTCACTGTTTTGCTTCCTACTTTTTGTGGTGATCACTTAATATAACAATTTAATTTATGTAAGGAGAACTCAGAAGAGCTAAGAAAGATTTTAAAAGTTAGTGAAGGAATAATGCATTTTAGCAGGTCATGTATTTGATCTGGACATTTCCTTAGGTAAACCCTTCTAATTCACTTTTTGAAAGTTTATCTGAACCAAAACCTGGGCATTTTGTTTGTTTACACCTAGCTAATATGAATGTGATAAAATGCATTACTCTGGCTCCAAAGTGCGCGACTTCTACAGTATTGAGTGAAATGTGAACCTGTGGGCCCTGCAGCTAAATTTGGCTGGATGTCTCCAGATAGCCACTGCTGGTCTGTGGAAGAGTTCGCCATTTATGCATATATACATTTACACATTCTCCTTTCTCAATCACGCTTTCCTACCCCAGCTATAAAGGAAAAAGGCTATTTTGCTCTTCTGTTTCCCTTCTAATTAATCCAGCAGAGCGGTTTACTTTATTAATTATTCATTACAAGGAAATCGGCCATGATTTTGAAGCTTAAAAAGAAAGAGTAGGAAAAATGTAATGTTCACTAACTTCTGAGCAGAAGGTTTGAGGCCCATCGAATCAAACTTTATACAGTAAATTAACTCGCAAAACGTAAAAGTTCTTCAGATGGAAAGGGCAATGATGAATTGTTTTAAGCAAGAACATAAGACCAGGGTCTTCTAATAAAAAGTCCTGACCCATGAACGTTCAACAACCTGGTGATCTCAATTGAGCAGAAAGATTGCCAGATTTAAAATGCACTGGCCAGATGATTGAGTCTCATTTCCAGCATATACGCATAGTGGAAATAACTCTATTAGCATTCATATGCATCAAAACTTCTGTGTTTTACAAGGCTCTTCTTCAAGGATCTGGAGCAAAACTGTTACCCTGAGATGCTGTTAAGAAGCGCATTAACACAGTGGCAAAATGGGCGCAGCAGAAATATTGAGGTTCAATAAGGAGGAAAGGAGATATTTAATTATGGTACAGCAAATGCGTATTACAACATTTTGGCTGGAAAGATGATGTGCAGTTGACTTGTTTTGCTAAAATGCAATAACACTGCAGCAAATAAATGGAATAGATTACAGCGTTTTTAAAAGGAGTGAACTTACTGGAGAGTAGTACGGAAGTCAGCCAGAAATTGATGAAATGAAGGTGCTTTTTACATGTGAAAGCTAAATTTATATTTTTAGTTGCTTCGACTGAAGTCTGATGAAATGAAATGAAATGTAATGAAAAGAGCCCAGGCTCAGTGGGTTTTTTCAGTGAAGGTATTTTTTTTCAACCTGAAGGTATTCGTAGCATTTATGTTGACATTTGAAATAGGTTTGGACTTTAGCAAGCTGCGTAACAATGACCTGTAAAAATGCTGTACTAGCATATTTTCAGTTAACCCTGAAGTTACGCAGCTAAGTGTTTATGAAGAGCTTTCTTCCAAAATCGAAGTCTGCTGAATCTTTAGTGGTCTTATCTTCTTTTTAAACAATTAGCAACTGTCTGTGTTCCTGGTGTGGGCAAAATGGGGAATATTGCAGGAGATGGTATGGTCAAAGCCAATCATCATACAGAAGAAGCGTTGTACACATCCTGTTCCGCCTCTTCAAAAATAACATTAAAGCTTATTTTCCTTCTGCTTACTTTATTAATAATTAGAAGTAACAGAATCAATATAGTATTGCATAAAACCTAACTGTTTATCTAGATTATTGCATGTAAAATAGCATGTTGAGAAGAGAAAATCTGCAATAACGTGAAGAGTATTCTGCACTTCATGGGGAAATCCACTAAAGAATTCCGCATTAGGTGCAGAAAACAAAATAGAATATAAATTCTGAGTGCTGCATAAAGGATCAACAGCATACCAGCAAGCAATATAATCGCTTTCCCTGGTGATCTAGAAAATTCTTGAGTACTTAATTTTAAATATGAGGGTATGCCCGTTATCTTAATGAAAACCTCTAATACCATATTTTAAATAGAATTAGAGTAGAAACAAAAATATTTTTCTGAAATCCTGAAAATTATGGAGGTAGCAGACCATAAAATTAGGTATTTTCCCTGAGCGTCATGACTTTTATCATGGTATCTCCTAACATTCATGTGATGGGGTGGACTTGGTGATCTTAAAGGTCTCTTCCAACCAGGTGATCCTGTGAGAAAGTCATCTTATAATAGAAGTGATTCTGTTAGTCCATGGCAACAAATGGCATCTTTTTGTGTTCCAAAGAAGAGCAGGACTACGTCCATCCTTCAGCTTCTTCTAACTGGGGGAAAACAACAAAATAAGTAGTGCATAGCATAGTTCGCAAGAATTGTTAACTTTCTTAAATCATTTTTTTGCTAGTTACAGCTAATTTAATCTTACTTTATTTTTATACATTTATTATCCTACTGCTTTATCCAGTCTTCTGGATCCTAGCTCCTAACTTTGCATTTCCTCCAATGAACTTTTTGCAGAAATCTGTGCATTTTCAACTAGGTAAAACCTAGTGATGCTGAACTGAAACTGTGTCTTCTGCAATGTTCTTAGGTGTCTAACGAATAAGAACTTCTGCTGTGAGCAGAAAACTAGGAGATGTCCTTAATGTAACAGGAAAATTAAAAAGTACTGGTGGGACAGGTTTGTTAATACAATACCAGGAAAACCAACAGTCACATGAGGAAGGGGGGTGTCAGCATGGGAGTTACCAACGCGCTCGGCAGTGACTTCTCTGAGACTCTTTCACATCCCTTGAAGAGCCAGCTTCTTTTACAAGTTTTTGAACACTTTACACTGTTTAAATTCTGAGGATGGAAAGAAAGTGTGTAGATTCATTCCACTGAATTCAGATGAATGAGCCATAATGTTACCTGGTTAGATTCTGGTGCCAAAAAAAATATATTGCAGCTTTCAGCTTGATCCATTAACCTACCACTTTATTTTCTAGGGCCTGTATCTGCTGACCAGCATGACCGACAGGACAGGCTGCAAAACTGACTTGGTATTTTTCAGGTCTTTCGGCTTTGGAGGATTATGGGATTAAGTCCTAGAGTTTGTTCTAGGTTTGAGAAGGGTTTTGCAAAACCTGTTCTTAATCAGAGATGAGCACATGAATTGTCAGTCAAATATTTGTACCGTTCAGCAAATTTAATGTTTTGATTTTATCTAATTCAAACAGCCACTGTATTTGATCATTCTGCAGAAGCTAATATGTTGTGTTTGTATTGGAAACTGAATTAGGAAGTAGCAATGTCTCTATAAAACCCTGAATAAACCAACCACGATACCTGAAAGCAATTTTTACCAGAAGCATGAAGTTCACACACTCAAAACCGACTGAATAATCAACCCAAAAAAGTATTGTTTGAGTCTGTGAATAGAAAAGCTGTGTGCTGCATTTTTCCTGTATGCAAAATGAATAAGCAAATGTTCATGTAGGTCCATGGTTTACTAGTTTCAATACTTATCCTAAAATATGATGTGCACTGGAGAAGTTTGCAGGAACAGTGTAGCTCAGTTAAGAGGAAAATGACTGAATAAAATGGAAGGTGGTACCCTGCCCCCTTCCCCCTGAAATAAGATAATCTCAAGTGTTCTTCCAGAGAAAAATCAACAGACACCTTGGAGAGAGTTGAAGGACACGGCCATAACTTTTTCATTTCCAATTATACAACTTTTTTTGGTAGAGCAAGTGTGTTTCACTGATAAGAATGACTGCTAAAATATAATTGAATATTTTAACTTTTAGTATATGCATAAGTTGGTTTATTATTCCTCCTCAGCCATAATATGTAACATTTTACATCAGGATTACATTTTTTCAGACCAGGTCTTTTATAATCAAACCTGTTTCACAGTTTAATCTTATCATTATATTACAGTCCGGTACTCTTAACATTTTTATTGTTAATCAGAAGCTGGCTAGATACTGTATCATGTAGCTCTTCCTTGCTTCAAAAATACAATATCCTGAACCAAAAAATGAAAAAACCCACCTCTCCAAGATTAAGATTAATTCTAATTAAAAAAAAAAGACGAGGTAAAAACCATCACTTTTGTAATCTGACTCGAAGTTACGATATTCAATGATTTTGAGAAACATTATTTGTAATTCATTGTTTTATTGGGTAATTAGTTTGTGTATTAGATTGGTCTGAAATAACAAGGATTTTTCTTTCATGTATGCTTTTTGCTGCATTTGATTTTATGCTCACTGTTACAAGCGGAAATATCGAAAATTAAACTGACAAATACTTTTGCAAAGATTTTCCTATTATGTGAATTTTCTTTTGAGATTCTTCTGGCTTACCTTCTCTGTTACTGTTTGTACAATGTCATTTTTTCTGGGTTTACTGTTTACAGACAAATTTGCAGGCAGGAGTTTGTAATGGGCTTCTGGGCTGACTTCTTCCATTAAATAGGTTCTTTCCCACACATAACTCAGTTCTGATGTCTAACAACTTTCTTTTAATATATCTGAGCCTCCTTAATACAGTTAAGCAATTTTGTTAATATCTGGAAATACTTAAGGATAAGAACTAATAACTTTTTTCTCAGTCTGTTCTAAATTGGTTTTAAAAGGTCAAAATAAGTTCAGTATGAATGACTATCTTTTTGGCGCTAAGTGGTTATGACATTTGAGGCTACAGATGATGCAATGCTGATTATCATAGTAGAGATGTTTCTGAACTTTTGGGGTGTAAGATTAAAACTGTCAGGTCACAGTTAAAGCTGTTCTGCAACTGAAATGCTGGCGCTGCTTAAGACACATGAAGAATCAGCACTATGGCACTAAATCAAAACCAGATCATTGCTGCAACCGCTATGAGACTTCTAACAGCACAGATCACCTGTGGGTAGCATCTCCTTAACTGATTATATGTTGTGTTTAAAATCAATAGCAAAAACATATAAATCTACTGTTACTGTCTACATAAAGGCTCTAAAAAGAAGTCTCTGGTGGAGCCTTAATAATTTGAGACTCAATAACATTCTTCTTGTAACTCTGTACTATCAGAAATAGCAAAGGTTAGTAGATGATAAAGATACTGCCTTAATTAACTGTTAGAGTGGCTATTCCGTGCTTCACATTTGAGTGCAAATGCAGACATTTTTACTGTGATAATGCCATAGCTTTTACAGATCGTACACTTGACACCTAGGACAACCTCCAGAAACAGTAGGAGTCTTCTCCTAATGAGTGCATTAAATCAGAAATGTTTTGGAATAGCCTAAAATGTCATTTCTCATTTATCTATGAGATTGTAAGGTAAATGTAGTCTAAACCTTTCATTATAAGCAGTATGTCCTTTCAGTATTCCTTCTTGATAGGTTTCTGTACTGTAAGCTTCAGTATAAGATTTTTAAAAGCTTCAAAGTGACTGAGAAAATGCGGTTATTTTTGGTTGACTAAAATGACAATTTTGGCAAAAAAGGGAAACTTGGCAACTTAAGTTTGCCCAAACTAAATTTTGTAAAAGTTTTATAGACTATTAAAGAAACATTTGCTGCTGCAAGAAACCTCCCGTCTGGAATATAATTGGTAGTCATAATCATCTGATTACCCATTGCATCTTTCGATATGAGAATATACATTTGCATTTTTTTTCAAGTGTAAAATTGAAAGCTGTAAGTTAAAAGAGAATTTAATATGTCATGCTACAACTGTGCCATCTAATTGACTTTTTTGTTTCATTTGCCCAGAGATGCAGTGTTTGTGAAACACCCTGGCTTGTCACGTGTCAAAGTTTTGTACAGGAAACAAGGAAGCAAAGCTGGAGGTAAACACACATACACACTTATACACACACACACATATGTAACACATACTTTATTTTCATTTTTCATGATGGTTTGATAAAGCATACTCTTGATATCAGTGACTGACTGTAGGACTCTTCAAACAGAGATTATACTGGCCTAGAGGAAGCTGACTTCAGGCTTTGAGACCTGAATTGACCTGGAGCCTTGATTTGCTGTTCAGTATCCAGAACGGGGAGCACCCCGGGCACCCTTTCAACCCTGACTGGGATGAAAAAAAGCAGGGCTTTTTCTCCTTTCTCATGAACTCTTTCTGTATCTATTTATATATGACTGTAATTAATGTCTGTGACTTACGCATATGAAATTGTCAAATACAGCAGTAATTTTGTATTCAGTAAAAAAATATGTGCAACCGAAATATTCCATTCAAAATCTGTATTTATATATGGGAAGTATTTGTATTATGGCCATACTGTTTTAAGTGAATTGGTGAAATAAGATACGTTTATACCACTATAAAAATAATAGTCTGAGGAGTTGAATGGAATACTTTTACTTATTACAGATGAGTGATAACTACTGAGTGATCTGATCACTTACAAATATCAATAAAATCAAATTTCTTTCATTTAACAACTTAGTATTGAAATGACTTCTGTTGCGCTAAACAAACGTGGAGCTTGCTCATATTTTATGAGTAATAAGAAAGTTCTAGTGGACCTCATTATTCACAACATATTGATAAACCTAACATTTATTCAGTTCAGCAAACCAGAAGAAGAACTGAACTCTGAATTTAAATTGTATGAAAATAAAAGGATATAAAATAACGTGTAAGTCATGCACAGTCGAGAAGAAAAATCTCAGCTTTATTCCTTTAAACACGAGATTACTTAATGTTATATTGAATTCCCATTGATTTAAATATTACTCAAGTATATAAATTTAACCATGCTCCAGGTTCAG
>NW_010413532.1:158987-173362 GCF_000710305.1 Buceros rhinoceros silvestris
TTCAGCAGGGGTTGCTAACTCCTGTTTACATTCCTGACCTCCTGCTGCAATCACGTCATTAGACATTTGCAGAATCAGGCTATTTCACATGGTTTTCTATACATATCATTTATTTACCCTTCTGATTTCAGACATAAAATTGGCTGATTATCAATTCCAGGTTTTCAGAAACAATGAAGTATTTAGAAGCACAAGTCCTCTGCTGAAAGTCATAAAATACCAGTTCTTCATATTTTTGTAGCTCCTTTTGTTACAATCTCACGTACTTACTTACAGCAAGAGGAAATAGCCCTTTCAAAGGAAATAGTCCTGTGTCTCTTGTCTGACCAACCACTGTGCAGCTCAAAAATGTATTACATTCAAACCTACATATAGAAATGCTGGAAAAGAATAACTTGGAAAAAAAAAGTTCTGATGGGAAGATAATTATTTACCCTAAAATAGCTAATTTCCTACTTATTGCAATATGTTTTGGAAAGAGCTCAAGATGTCCACATCTACTTTAAAAAAATCTTCACACAGAACACTGATGCTTATCAATTTCTTCTTCCACCCACTTGATTTGTATTTCCAATACTTAAAAAGGGAAGAACAACTGCAAGGCCTAGCTTGAGTCTGACTGCTAAGTTTGGTGGAACTTTTGATCTTCCCTTCTCTCAGTGCTCCTGACCTGTTTGCCTTGCAAGGCAGGTGATAATTCTTTTATTCCCCACAACTGCTGGTTATGCCCACATCACTGTCTCCATCCAAGCCCTACCTTCTTTAATAATAACACTAATAAAGCTTTTGGTCTTTGATGCTGTTGTTACTGTTACGTGGCTAAAACCACAATCTTCAATTGCATCTCAGTCTGATGAAAAGTGACTTGCTTGTTGGTTTCAAAAAATAGAAAGTCCTTTAACTAGCAATAAGGAGAGAAATGAAAACTATTTGGACAAATGTTTTAGATATTTTTGAAATACTGATGTTTCTACCTAAGTGGTTTTCCAATTGTAGTTTGACATAGTCTAGCTGTAGCTTAGGAGAAGACAACCTGAAATCTCTAATATCTTTAGGACTTTTGTAATTTTCTTCTACGTGCACTGCAGATCAAATCTCCTCTGTGTACTTAAGCTGTGTCTTCATCTGTTCAGACGTAATTCGGTCTTATGGCTCTGGTCACATATTCTCATAAAGCTATCCTTTAATATATTAAGGATATGAATCGTCATGTTTAAGAAAATCCAAAAGAAGAAGAAATAATTTAATAATAAAACAACAATAACCTCAACAAAATAACTTAAAATGACTTTGTAATGCTTCAGTAGCCCCATCTCTCCACTATCAAGATAAAGGAAAATTGGAGTCATGAATTATTCTCTTTTTCAAATACGTCCTATGAAAAACTTACCCAGGAACCTGATTATAAGTTAAAAAGAAAATAAATTAGATTGCAACACATTAATGTGTCTTAACATTTTGCAGTCAAGTCAAGAGCAAGAAAGAGCAAACTGATTTTTTTCTATTTATCAAACATTCCTCATAGATTTTTCTCTATATGCTCACCTGATAAATGCTTTCATCCACAGTTCTGCAGAGGTCAGAATAACTACAGATCTGGAAAATATGGACTATTGTCTTTTAGCTGAATGGGAACATAGAAAAGATAAAGTTTGCAAGCTAAGTTTAAATAAGAAAACTAAAGGCATACATGAAACACAATTCATTAGAGCTACCAGGATTAACAGCAAGCTTCATATATTGTTATTAGGAGAAAGTAAAAGAAAATGTTGGTCTAATACCTGAGAGTATCAGTAGGCAATGCCAATGGAAGCTGGTTATTTAATCTCCAGTTCCCACTTAAAAAGTATCTAATTAGTGCAGTTACTCTTGATTATAGGAAGAAGGGTCTCACATCTGTAATTACAAAGAGACAAGTTACAGGAAAATTTAAGTTAGGTGCTGTCAGACTCACTGAGCCTCATCAGCTTCATCCTAGGGTGCTTGGAAGTTTTCAGGACCGGAGTGGACACTGCCCTGTGTTATCCAGTCTTAATACAGTGCTTTGTGCAGCAGGTGGGACTAGAAACCTCCCTAGGTTCCTGCCAGCCCAGGGTATCCTAGATCCAGTCCAGCACCCCTGGTTCTACTGTGCCCCCTTTGGAGAATTGGAATGAGGCAGGTTAACTGCACAGAGCCTGTAGAATAGCTGAAAAGAGATAAATGGCTAAAAGAAAGGGTCGAAGGAAAGATAGAATAAATCAAGGAAGTTAGGTCTAGTAAAAAGGGCACTCTTAGATGTTTTCTTACTTAAGACTTGCTGCTTCTGCCAGAACCACCACACCAAAATTTGCAATCAGTTGGTGCATTATACAGAAAGACAATATGAAAACCCCACAATCTTCTTCATCTTCTTTTGGAAAGGTATTTCACCGAAAATTAAAAAATCCAAAAACTCAAAAAATCAAAAAACCCAACAAAAACCCAACCGAACACTTATTAAGCACACTTAATATATGAATGGAGAACTAAGATTGCTTTGCTTTTTTTTTTTTCTCTCCTCCTGGCAGATTTTGTAAATCCTCCAAAGTTTAACAAATGTACCTTCCTGTTTCTTAATAATTTGTGTATTAGTCTCTCATCTAAATGTTTATTCCCTATGTGTTCTAAAGCAAGGAATTATAATATTGCTTGGAATAAAAGGTACACTGTCTTAATCACCCACAAAACTCATTTTCATTGATTTCAGTGAGAGGTGGTGTAGTATGTTAAAGGTCTCTTTGAGTTATGAGGAGCAAGGGATGAAGTTCTTGTAGAGGAGAGTCGAGTGGTTCAAGTAGCAATGTTTGATGGCCGTAAATAGTCCTGAGCAGGCAGCTCCGCAGACAGCCTGTGAGGAAACAAGCCAACGATGGATTTGGAGAACAGGCAGGGAAAGGAGCAACAGATGGGCAGCAGCGTCTGTGGGTGCACTGGAGACCATGACTTTTCTGTTTGTCATTGTTGGATGATCACACAACCTTAAGGACGTTAAGATGGAGACATTCTTATATTCTTTTAAGAAAAAGAAAGATGTGCAATAATTTCTAGCTGTCGTGACTGGTAAAAAGTCGCTGTGGCTCTTCCCATTTCAGTTCCTGGTAAGAAGGGGAATGATGGCATTGCTCGCAAGTTAGAACTAAAGTATCATCAGCCATCACTCAAACTAATTTGCCTTCATAAGATAATCCTTTTAAACACAAGATGTCTGAGTTTCTGTGGTTGCCGCTGAAGCCAGGTGAAAATGATAATTTTCTAAGAAATGCTGTGTTTGGTGCAGTTTGGTGTAGAATTAGGCTCTACTCTATAGAATTATGCTGCTGGAAAGTAACCGTGTTTCTGACTGAAAGCTTATATTCAACAGTGACAGGAACATAGCCGCACATGTGCTAGCATGACACAGTTAAACGGGTGGTTGACATCCTGAGTTTACCAATGCCTAAGAGAATGACTAAAAACAGGGGGTGGATAAAGCAGCTGAAACAGATCGAGTGGCAAGAAGAAAAGATGCTCCTTCCGTGAAGGAACTAAATGTGAGTGGTAGATTTCTTCTCTTTTTCCATAAGTATCTAGCATATGCTTCATAAGTTATAGAAAATAGTGCAAAGGGATTTTATATTCCCCCATATGATGATGGTCTAGACCCTGGCAAGCTCTCAGTGGAAGGCAAAGATTAAGTTAAATTTTTGCAAACCTCTTAGGATTTGACCGAGACCCCTTAATATGCTCAGTTTGCTGTTAGAATTAATTGCCAGCAACCTTGAATCTCTTATGTACTGATTAGTCTTTTTTACTAGACTGTCAGCTTTACTACAGCCTCAGAGTGGAAACTTTATGTTCTGTTTCCTGTTCCTTTTTCCTTAATATGGTCTTCTATGAAATAATAGCCTGTGACTGCTGTTTCTGTAAACCGCTGCCTCAACACTAAAAAACCCGATCTCTTAAAAGGAGAAATGTTACCGTGTAAAAGGTTTTGCTAGTTAAATAGGACAACTAGACTATATGTGAACTACATCTTTAAAGCAGGGGGTTCAGCATCTTGACTCTTAGGAAATAGGAGAAACGAAGAGCTACTTACTTAGGGTAGTGTGATGAAACATACCCACTCTGCCGACTTACAGCATTACATATGTAAGAGCTCATGAATAAGTGATGTTTCTGTGTGCCAGGCTTGTGCTCCACTTTAATCTTCAGTTAGAGTTCTCCGCTTGTTCTCAGTCTCCACAGAGAGAGGCATTTAAATTCCAAAGCCTGGAAAGCCACCCTCAGGTCACTTGAAACAGCAACTGTGCTGAAGCATGCATACAGAGACCGGATTTGTAGATGTATGTGTGGGCATATAGCATGGATTGTGTGTGTGTATATATGTGATGCATGTACGTACATTCTTAAACCCCCATCGCTATGTTGCTGTGTATGAATTTCTGTACATGAGCAATAATCAATCCCAGTAAAAGGTAAATTTACATATTTCTGGGAAATGTCGGCTGAGGCCTTTCTGGTTCTGCCTGAGTATAAGCAGAATGCTGAGAGCTCATATTTACATATACAAATGGGTTTGGACACATTTTATTTTTGCTTATATTCATAATTTACACAGGTTATTTTTGCTTATATTTGTATACAATTGATTCCATTGTGCAGTTTATGGGGAAAAAGGATGTGTGATTGTATTACCGTTTGACAGCTTCTTGAGATCACTGCAGAATTATGCGACGGTGGGTGTAAATTTAAATATTAAGATTTTTTTTTAAATAGGTTTGCCCTGCTCCTTGAGAATTGTGGCTGCTGAATGCAATACAGCATATACAGCTGTAACATTATGGGACTGTGTGTTACATTGCTTAATGCTGAACCAGCTCTAAGAAGGAAATCTGAGCATCCCTCGCCTGGTACCAGGCTCACACCGCATTTTGAAAAAACGGCGAATAGGCCATTGTACGTGGTGCTAGAGGAACTGTATGCAGAAGAAGAAGTAAAAAAACCCACATAAATACTGAAAGACGAAGGATGGTTTGGATAGAAATATAAAATTATGGGAGGGGAAGATTAATAAGAATTGTTAGAGAACCAGGTACCTGTCCTTGACATTGGCATTTCCTTGGCACGTATGCAGTAGGTTTCAGCCTAACACTGCTTATAAGGCCAGAGGGGAATTTTCAGGAACTGGCCTCTGTTTCATCATAATTCCACTGTTCTCCTCTTTAATATACACACGTAGGGATTTTTTGTGTGTATGTTTTATTTTCTGTGTTTGCATTGGAATGGAGAGTGAAACCACTAAGAAGGAATGAAGACCGTATCAGGCCACATAGAAGAAATGATCTATGAAAACGAGGAAGTAATACTTCTCTTTTCCCAAGAACAAAGGTATGAAATTAAATGATGGGCAAATTGGGCGAGTGTTAGGAAGTCTTCAACAGTATGAGAATACCTAGTGTCTGAATAAATGCTTTTGGCAGGTGTGCTGCAAGGACCAAACAGTCAAGACCTGAAACTGGTTGTTATCTTCTCTTGCAATTTGTTACCAAAAAAAAAGAAAAAAAAAAGAAAAGACTGAAGTGGGGCATTTGTATGTGTTTTGAGGTTATGAGGAAAGTTACCAAAGGCCTCAATTTAAAGATTTCAGACCTGTGAACAAGAAACGAAATGTTACAAGATTTATGAGGGGTTGGAGTTCAGTGAGTGTGTGTCTAAAGAAATGACTTGCATTTTAATGAAGTGTATTACACTTGAGAAGCAATAGCTTGGTTATCCTTTCCGAACAACGACTTTGACTGTGTGAGGCTGTCAAAGAGAGCTCATTATACCCAAGAAGTTATAATTCAGCTCTATAGATTGATATGATGGCCTCCAATTCATGGTATGCTTCTAAAGGCAATGGAGCCAGCAGTGAGGGGCATCCAAAATGGTAATTACTTGTGGGAAATGGCTTCATGGTTTCAACTTACAATTCAAAGGGCTTTTTTCAAGAAAAAGAACTTTTAATTCGGTCTGTGACCTAAACCTCAGAGCTACCCTACAACTTTGCACAGCAGCTAAAAAGCTTTGAGTCTGTCACATCGTCTGGATTGAGAGAAAGCATTTAACATATATTGCCTCTGAAGCAGCAGTTGGTAATTTACATTATCTTTGTAAATATTGTGGGTTGGTTTCTTTACATGGTTTTCCTGGCCTGTAGAATTTCTGACTACTTTCTTTCCTGACTTGTTTCAGCAGTAAATGTTGATTTGCTAAACTTCAGTCTTAAAATCAAGCTAACACTTTTTTTTTTTTTTGGAAAAAAAAGGGGGGATTCCTATAAAAAGTATTTTCCCCTCTGTTGATGCTGTTGTCAGCCAGGAGACTTTGATTGATTGATTTTTTTTGTATTTGCATTCTATCGCCAACTATTTCTCTTTTCTGAGAAGACACATAGAGGTGCGTGCTGTATGAAAATAGGAACATAGGTAAGAAGATCTTCCCATTGATACCTCCGTTTCTTGTGCATATATATTTCTAAAGAAGAGCTATCCTCCAAGCCTTAGGCTAGCAAACAAATTTGTCACAGTGATACTCCTTGTAAAATAATACTGCAGCAAAAAATTATATACAAGATGAAATGAAACACTACTTCAAATTCTGATACATATTCATAGTTCTGAGGTTTTGTTCATTTGGATATATTCTTTTTATAGCAACATCCTTTCAGGATTTTTTTACCTCCTATATCAAGGAGTTAAATGAAAATCCTACAACTGCAGAACAAAACCAGCCGTAGTTCATATGTTAATGAGTCAGGATAATTGCAGCTTTCCCTAGGTAATCTCGGTGTCAATTATTCATGAACCATTGACAGCAGACTTGACATTTCCAACTGACAGCTTTCAGTCGTCTTGTTTACAAGTATGAGAAGCTGAAGTATGAAACATTAGATAAGAGTTAAGAATTGTGATTTTTTTTTTTTTTCACGGAAGTCAGAAAAATAGGAAAAGAAAAAAATGGAAATAACAGTGAATTTTCCTCTTCAAGTAGAGAAGAGGAGCCTATTCCTGCCAGTAACTTTCATAGTATTGTTGGAATGAAGCTATTGCTCAGGTGTTAGCATCTGTTGAGCTCCAGAATCTGCACTGAGCCCAAGTGACACTACTGTGGTACTATTTACACTCGCGTGTAAATAGTGCTGTGCTATTAGAAGAGGGAGAAACCATGTTTTGATTCTCACTCCCTCGGTGCTTGCTCCAACCTAACCCAAGAGTGAATATCACCCCTAACCCATGTCTGGAGAATACCACTGGCCTACCTGCTTCAGTTCTGTCCTTTGCTCCATACCCCTTCATACCTCAAAAAATCTCTAACAACTCTCACAGGTATACTCTCAACTTACCTTTGGTGAAACAGGGCTCCCCTAACTTAAAAAGCTGCGCAGAAGTGAGATCCAGACTTTGCAACCTGCAATGTACAGATTCTCTTGCTAAAAGTTACATTTTACCCATTAAAAGTTAAATTCCCATGTATCTTTAAGTGCCTTTGAAAGTCTTTTTTTATGACTGCTGTTCTTATATCTGTGAAGACAGAATATTTTCCAATACTAGCACCCTAATTGAAATTAATTGGCAATAATACAGTAGGGAACAAGTTTTTAAAGGCATTTAAGTGCCTAAAGATGCAGATAGGTACTTAGTGAGGTTTCTCAAAAGATTCTACACACCTGACTCCCATTATGGAAAAGTTTAAGGTGTCTCAGTCCATTAATAAGCTATTTTAGTTTTTCAGCCTTCATACTAATTTTGAGTTAATGACTATTTAAGAAAATGCTCACCCAGGCTGAGCATTTACATATTTCTAACCAAGTTATTTTTCATTTGAATACATGTATTAGCATAGCCTTGCAGATATTTTTTATTCTTTTTCTTGAAACAAAAAGACTGACAAGGCATACTGGAAGAACTGGGTTTTAATGACAATTTGTGTTGTTTAGCCAACATAGATGCACTGGAGGACTTATTCTTGCCTTGCAATGTGCATCCAAAAGTCCCCCTTGTGTCAGCGAAACATGCAGCAAGAAAATCAAAACTGCTCCATGGTACATACGGGTTAAATATGTATCTCTCCGCACCGTCTTACTGTTTTTGCATGTATACGGAGGTGTTTATGGTCTCAGCTTTCGTGCTGATTCATCTTTTGAAGGTAGAAGGGGAAAGAGGAGGGAAGGTGTCCTTGTGTAGGTTTTGCAGGTTTTTAAATCATTTGTGTCTCAAGCTGTTGTTGCAGTATAGTGCAACTTAAAATACCATTGCCAGAAGGAGTGATTTTATGAAATCTCAATTAAAATGCTGAGGGAAATATCGTTTCATCTTAGAAAACTCAAAATATATTAATGTTGATAAAACAAACTGTTTTCATTGACTTTGCTATTGATTGAGTGACTTCAAAACCACTTGATAGTCCAGAAGTATTTCAAATAACAGGCAAACATGACCTTTTGCCATGATTATGTTCCCCAGATAGTTATTCCTGTTCACATGCAGACAAGCAGATACTGTACTGACTTTTAAAGAGCTTCCATAGATACTGCAAAGAAAAGGTAAAATTTCCTATTCTAAAATACATAATAGCATTAAATGCATCCCAAAACAAAGAGAGCAACAAAATTTTTACTTGGAAAAGTTTCAAGTATAAAGCAAAACTAAGTAGTATGAAAAATAGTCCAAAGGAAACTGTTTATTTTATTTCACATTCTGAGCAAACCATCTGTGATCAGTTCTGCCATATACGTATCTACCATCACCTTCCCACGGCTGGGACAGCAGTTGGCCTTTTTTCACAAGATTACCCATGTTTTAAATAAACTGCTTAGTGAAAACAGCAAATCCAGTATCCAACAGCAAATGATGTAGACTGTTCAAGAAGCACTTGTTTAAAAGATTTTATAATCACTCTTTAACTATTATGAAGTACTGTGCGGTTTGCACCGCAGTTTGCATGGAAAGACACACGTGAAGGTTGCACATGAAGGGTGCTGAGGCTCTGCCAGCTTCAGCTGGTGGTCGTCCCCCTTTCAGAAGGAGCTTGGGTATGGTATGCACCAGGCAGAAAACTCTGCTCGCCAGAACAGATGTGGCACACAGCATCCGGGTCTCAGGCTGCCAGAGCCTTTCAGTGGCAACGGGTGACTAGTGAGGACACTGTGCGCAGTGTGACCCGGTGGATGATCTGCTTAGCTGGTGGCAGATTAAGGAGCATCAGGGAGGCTGATCAGCCTCATCAGGGAGGCTGGGAGACTTGTGGAGCCAAGCTCTGCCCTCCCTGAGACAGAAAGAAGAACACCCACCAGAAAATAACCAAGATCAAGGGGACTGTGTATCCTCCTCCTGCCAGGCTGAAGGCAGAAGCCTAAATAAAAGGAGTGGAGGCAAGTCCACGCTGGGTTGGCAGGTGAAACTCCCTCCTTGCACACCTCGCCCACTCAGGTGGTAGGCAGTCCAGGAGACTCCTCGAATGCACTGAGGATAGCTTCTTAAGCCAGGTAATAGGCCGCCCAGCCAGAGGTGCTTTGCTATACCTGATGGTCACCAATGCAAGGAGCCTAATCAATGGCATCAGGACTGGAGGCAACCTGGGCTGCAGTGATCGTGCACTGGTGGAGTTCACAGTCCTGAGGGATGTGGGTCAGGTGAAGAATAAAATCAAGACAATAAATAACCTTTCAAAATAACCATTTTGTATTGTTTTTTATAACAACAATAAATGACTAGCTTGATCTTAAAAGGTAGCTTTGCTATATAAAATAACAAATACTGATACTGTAGAAAATTGCAAATCAGTGTGGAAAACATTGCCACTGCCCAGTTGACATTTTCTGTTTGCTAATATGATCTGAAAAAATAGCTCCTCCATTATGGATGGCTGAAGTCATTTTTATACTGCTAAAGATTTCATCTTTGCATCTAAATACAACGCTGTTGAGCACTTTGCAAAACTCAGACCATCTTTCATCTGGTTGCTTGTGGAAGGTTTTCTATGAGCTGTCATTTGCAAATAAGTGCCTTTGGGGGCAGTCCTAGCCTAGCCAGGCACTGGTGCATAAAGCCAAAGAACTTTTTGGGGTATTGTATGCTTCAGTGGAGATGAGTGTATAAATTGCTTTTATACAGTGGAAACTGGAGAATAACAAATTTTAAGGATCCCTCTAAGCAGAGCAATTAACATTACAAATGTTCTTTAACTCTTAAGGAACACACATAAAGAGAAGGAGAGATGGGAGAGGGATACCCACACAGCCTGGGTACTGAGTAGCAGCAGTAGCTGGGCTCTGTTTCTTCGCATTTACACCATCCTGAATGTAGAGATGCAGACAGACCCAGGATCACTTTCCTTTCCATCCCTTTTAAGGAAACACTTGCTCATTTCACCTGGGTTTTCGCTTTTTAGCTTTCAATAAGGAAGATGTGCTATCAGTTCTGAGTGTCACATTTAGCCTCTACTTGTATTGAATCTGTATCAGATGCCAGATCTGATACTGAAGATACATATAGCAATGTTAATTTTACAACTCTAGTATTATCACCTAATATTATGGTTGAGACCAAAGCAGAAAATCTGTGTTTAGATAAAGGAGATGATGGTTGAACTGGTGGGATCAGGCTACCCGAACAACAAACAGTATGTTAGCCACGTTACCGGTTTTAACCACAGGTTGGAGATTGTACAGAGACTTGGTGTGGGCTCGGCAAGGCAGGCTGCAATCCATTATACACATACATTTATTGCAAACATGAAGACGACACATGCCAGAATCCAGCATCCTTCAACTTTGGATACAAGTCTGTCTGCCAGTGAGTCCACGCAGGAAAGTGCTTTTTCTGGGGGGAGCGGAGTCCCCCCATCCATCTCATACATGGGTCGGGTAAAACACACCCTGAGGCTGTCAGTGCACTTTACTATTCCAGAGCTCCATTTCCATGAATCAATCAATCAGATTTTTATCTAGCTTTTCTATTAAAGCTCCTGTTTCAGCAAAACACTTAACCACGCTGAAATCTCTTGTTCTAGTCCACTCCTGTTCAGCAAATCATTTGTTCATGTTTAACGTATACTTTTGTGACACTTTACCCTAAGCAGGAAATTCGCCTACAGTGGAGGTACATTTATCTGCTTAGCCTTAGGGCTTATCTCTGAAGTGCCAATGAAGTAAGTGAGGAAGTGCAACACTTTAGTTATTCCATATCAATTCTCCAGGTGAACTTTTAAGTGTGCAGTAACCCTTCCAGAGTTAGCGTTAGTGCCGAGTACCTGTTCTGCCACACTGTCAGCTGACCCTGCAGGTCAGCATCATGTCCTCTGGTAAGGAAACACCCCTTTACCCTGTGTCTGCAGAGCATCTCTCACCATCACCTAGGAGTTTGAATAAATGCTATAAATATAGTGTGTTATACTACAGCACGCAGCAATGACGTACTTTACTGTATATTAATTATATCCGACGCTGTTATAGACATTAGTCTATAAAAATTTAGAAGTAAACAAGAAATCTTTTAAAATTCAAACAGGATTGCAATTTCACAGTTTTGGTGCAAATATATTCATACTTCTTTTTGCAACTTCAGGGGCAGGAAGGCTGTTGGAAAAACAAGACCCAGCAATTATAATACTTGTGCCCAATATGTGGTTATAAAAGACAGTGAACTCATGCTTAGTTGTACCGAACTAACCAATTTTTTTGTGATTCATAAAATAGCAGATTTCTGCTCATTAATGTATGGCCTGAAGTTGTTTAATGAAATGTTTGCATGTGCTTACCCTCAAGGATGTCTTGGAAATAGATGGCATTTCACCTTGGCTGTTTGAAGTGACTTAGATGCATTTGATTCCGTGGTTGAAAGTGGAAATGCAGAACGTGCTTTCTGCTAGTACCTGTGCCTGAAGGAATTTGGTGTTTTCTGATTTACTTTCTCTCATGGAATTAACCCATGTGTTTATACTAGGTAGAAGATGTGGAGACCCCTCAGTCATCGACCAGGTTGCTGTCGTCTGTATGAAGGCAGTACTTCTGGGGACAGAATAACAGCTCACGGTGTAAGCGTACCTGTTTCTCTTAGCTTTACTATTCCAGAGCTCGATTTCCAGCAAGGTTGAGATTTCTGTGAATACAATGTGCTGTTCAGATGAACTATTTAAAAAAATGAAAAAGCAAAATGTGCTTTACTGATCCTGTTAAACCAATGACAAAAATCCCATTCATTTCAGGAATAAATTGTTAACCCACAGTGACCCCACAATAGCTCCAACTGTCTGCAAGCTGAAAGATTTCTCTAATATGCTGCTTTAAGCCTACCACATCAGGTCCTAATGTCCCACTATAAATAAAAAACACATTTTAAAGCCCATAATTATATGTTTATTCAGATTTCAGCAATAGGTCAAGGAAATTTTTCTGCATCCTATAAAGCCTCTGCATTACGTGCACTGTGAAATGTCAGAAAATTTAAGGAGTTCTTATTATCTCTTTTGGTTGCTTGTAGATACACATGATAAATATTTAAGTAATATTGAAATACTATTATACAAATAAAAAATAATGTTTAAAAAGAAGACAACAAAATTACAAAGGAAATTGGATTTCCCATTGGAACATCTACTAGAAAACTAGACTTAAGCAATCGTTTGCCTCTCAAATAAGAAGTAAATTTACGGATTGGTCTTAATTTTAGGATTTTAAAATACCTTTTTCTTTTCAATTTTATTCCATTACATGACACCACAGAGTTGCAACCCATCCCTTTTTTTTAACTTCTTCTGACTTTGACACTTCCTTCTCTTCCTTTATTCTGTTGGCTTTCTTTTGTTTTTCCTTCTCTCCTCAATGTTATTGTCTCTGTTTTAGTATGTCATTTATTTACACCTGCACAGTACTCCTTCGCTGGTAAATCTCACTCACGGTATGTGCTATGAGCTCTTCCCAGTAGTTTTCCAGGTTATGCTTGTTCTCACTTACGTGCAAGCTTCTTTGCAGCTCAGCTTCATGATCACCCAAGTCCACATTATATTTTATGCCCGGGAAATCAATAAGCCCGATGACAACTCCATATGTTGGATCCTCTGTACTTTCACTGTCAGGGGCTCACATTAAGGAACGATTATTGTTTTTTAAAGTGGTAATTACTGAGTGGTGAGTACAGAAATACAAAACAATGTGGTGAATTTCTTAGTTAATTATACTTTGAAATGAAATACTAAGCTTTTTGTACTCTAAACATTTTATTTCTTTGCCAGAGAAGAGCAGATCATTTTAGAGATAGTACGGAGAGTAGCTTTACCTCCGATGTCCGGGGCTGCAGTGCGATGAGTATCGAAATGCAGGCTGATGTACAGCAGGGCGTTCCACATCACCTGCTTCTACAGCTAACAGTTGGTTCTTCGTTGTTCTCTGTGCCCACAGCTGTATTAGTGGAATTACATGGGAGATGGACCACGGGCCTGATTTGCTTGTGTGGGGAAAAAAAACACGTTTTCAGTTGGAGCATGTTCCTGATGAAGCTTAAGATGAAGAAGCGTGACTATTGGTGCTGGCAAAGCACAGGGATGGGCACATGTACCTGAGGACATGGGAGGGGAGATGCAAGACTCTAAGCAGACACCCACCGTTATATCAGTTCAGGTGATCCTAAAACCTCAGCATTAGGAATGGTGACATATTAGGAAACCATAAAAATGACGTTATCACAGTGGGATAGTTCATGTCCACATATGAAGTATCTTAAGATGTGCTTAATGCAGCTGACAGTATTAAGAAAGTGACAAAACTGGACAACTGGAGCAGGATTCTCATTGTGCAGCTACTTATACATCCTCTTGTTGCATGGCTGTGAAGGAGAACACCACCCTCACACAGCCAGTCACAGCACCTCAGCTGGGAGACAGTACTTCCTAAAATGTCTGTGGTAATTGACTTAGGAGGGGTTGCTGCTTTATTTCACTGCGTGATTAAATGGATTAGCTGAAGCTGGTACTGAAGGGTAAGCAAGCAAGCTGCTCCTTGCACCTTTTTTCTTGAAGTTTGGAATGGATTATAAACACTTCTTGATATTGAACTGAGCCGATACATCATTTAGGATTCCTCAAAAAAGTGACAAGTATTATTTCATCATACTAGTATTTAAAAATATTTGTAAAGCTTTCAGCTAGACTGAATAAGGGCTTTTCTTCATGTGGCGTTCGGTTAAGTACTTCCTTTGCTGTAAATCATCTGGAATGGATGACCATACTTGGCTTTTGTGGTTACTGTGCGACTTTGAACTCCAGCAGTAAAATAGATTGTGTACTCCACAGTTGCCTGGCTTTGGAAATGGAATCGTCATGTCTTTTGACTAGAACCG
>NW_010413532.1:173410-200191 GCF_000710305.1 Buceros rhinoceros silvestris
AAGGAAATCTTCATGTCTTTTGACTAGACCCGCTCTCATGCTTTAGACTGCCGTCACTGAAGGAAGCGTGTGAGAATGCTTCTCGCTGCACTACACATGCAAGTCCTCCCACTCTAGGACCAACTCTGTGGGGAGGTCAGCCAAATTAAGGCAGAATAATTTCCCAGTAGAACAGAATTCCGAAATGCTGAGCTGTCAGCAGTGCTGTAGTTGAAACTGAAGTCATTAAGCATTCGTAAGATTTTGCTTTACTGTTCCATAGCACATAATCTTGGCTAATTCAACTGATGGTTCAAAACGCAGCAAACTTGAGTAGCTGGAGTGCATCTGAAACAGCCTTTGGTAAATGCAATAACCCTGTAACTTCTTGTTTACCATCACTCATACTTCTCTGCCGTTACTTGACAGGTGTTTGGATGAACAAGCATGACTGTTCATAAGACATTTGACCAGACTAAAACATCTGTCTTTTGTGGCTATGTGAATTGCAGTGCTCATGGAAAACCTGATGTGCTGGCATTCCACTTCATGTTTTAATGCTTACTTTACAGAGCTGCAAATGGCAGCATAAGATAAAGCAAACTTGAACGAGCTGTGAAATGACAGAAACTGTTAGATTCGCATCTGGTGAAATGATTTTAAAATTCTTCTTGGATCAAATGCCAAGTATACTAAAAAAATTTTGGTATTTCTGCATTAAAGAGTTGCAAAAAACCAAAATGTATGTTAAGATGCTAACAATAAAACTCTATTATCATATTTATTGAGCCTATGTGACAAATAAGCATACTTCCAGAAAAGAGGATTGAAAAGTAATGTGGGTTTTTTCCAGCTAAAATCTCGCCTTCTTTTCTAATAAATTTTAAATTAACCTGCAGTGAAATTGTATTTTATATCAGCTACTCATCAGTACAAATCTGGAAAGTAAGGGGGTCTGCCTATATGAGACTTGCCTGTGAGAAATGATAATTTGGAACTGTGAAGTGAACACTCAGCAAGATCAATTTTGCCAATTATGATGGCAAGCATATTATCCAAACTTGCAAATATTTATTATCTCTGAGTATTTCTGGCTGGATTGTTCTATTCTAGTAAGAAACTTATGAATAATGTTTTGTTTTCCTACTTTGATTTGCTCTCTCAGTAACGGATTAAGGTTGTAAGCTGAAGTAAATTAGCACAGGAGGTTTTTTTACAGCGATGGACACGAGAACAGGTAGACGTCCATTATTTGATTCCTTTTGTTCTCCCATTAAGGCCTGTACACATGGCGTATGGTTCTGTACACAACTGGACGAGTTTTAATTCTCCGTTGCTGCTTTCACAAGGTGATCTAACAGCTGAAAACATCAATGCTTTAAAGGATTTCTTTGGTGATTAGAACTCTTTTACCTAAACTTCACCACAGTTTAAAGGAAGCCC
Organism: Buceros rhinoceros silvestris; assembly: GCF_000710305.1. NCBI lineage: Eukaryota > Metazoa > Chordata > Aves > Bucerotiformes > Bucerotidae > Buceros > Buceros rhinoceros. Next base: position 174,833 of record NW_010413532.1, read on the forward strand.
AAGATCTAACGAGAGCAAGACTACTCCACATCTTCAAAGGGTGGTTTCGCAAGGCTGCATACCAAACAGGAAACTTACTCCTGAACGGATAACCTTGGAGGAACAAAGCTGTGCCTGATTTACCTGTCAACTGGGTCAAGACAGCAGCTGGGAAGTAATAGTCCTCTCAGAGTGCCGGAGAATTTTTATTTCAAATTAAGCTCAAGTCAAGCAGTTACATTCATACTAAAATAAATTGCTGCATTGTTCAGCTTGGGAACGTGAAGGTTCTTTATGTGTTTGTGTGTGTATTTTTTAAGATGTATGTATATTAACTCATTGTGAAAATGAGGAAGTTCTTCCTCGAGAGGTACTGGTGCAGACAGAGACGCAAACATTAACTTCTAAAGGTTTCTTTTCCTCCATGTTCAAGATAAACATTTGTCTCTGCAGTTATAGAAATGTCTTCGTAAGTTTTCTGAATATTTCATTTCATATAAGTATAAATTCCGAATAAACAGACCACTTATATACTGTGCTAAATGAACCTGAGATTTTCTGACTCGGGTGATTAATTCAAGACTATTGGCCTCCTTTTCTTGTTCTTTCTCTCAGGAAAACTTTAACTTTCATTTTATCTCTTTCCATTCTTTGATTGTATGTTTCCTTTAGTTTTTTTCTGGGTTCTGGCTGGAGTATGAGGATAGAAGCAAATTGCTGCTCTGAGGCTAGCAGCAAATGAATATTTTTGTAATGTAAACTGCAATGAACAAAACTAAGGAGAGATACCAAAATTACAAATACCAGTCAAGGATCAGCCATAGACAGAAAGTTGTTTGAAATATTTTTCTATATGTAGTTCTGTGGAACATAAATGCAAACATGATTATAGAATACATACAAAGTAATTTTTAAGCAAAATTATAGCTACTCGGTTCTTAAACTTCAGCGTGGGCTTTCATACAACACATTTCGACATGTCAAAGGCTGTTGAGAGGCAAGTCAGCCTTTGTTCTCTTGCTCTCTAAGCACGCTGAGCAGTGCTACCAGCCTGCCCAGTATAGCGCTGGCAACAGCCAGTGGCCACGATGTGGGTCCTCTCTACGGTGTAATCACACAGGCATTAAAAGAGTCTGTGGGAATCGCTGCTGGTGCCAGACTTGCGGTGAGCTCAGTCCCCTATCTGCTTTCCCAGCTGTCGCTCCAGTGGCCCTAATTCCAGGCGGGCTAACGATTCGTCTTGGTTTGTTTCATTCTCCATAGAGTAGCACTAACTAAGGGAAAGAAACATTACAGTCAAAAAAAAAAAAAAAAAAAAAAAAAAAAAAAAAAAAAAAAAAAAAAAAAAAAAAAAGAAAAAAGGAAAAAGAATAAACAGGCAAGAAGCAGGTAGGCAGTGCTGGTGGGGAAGAAAAGGGGCTTTGCTTCTGGGTATGCAGCGTGCTGGAGAAGGATGTGTTACCCTCCGCTCGTGAGACCACCAGGCAGAGCAGCCGTAATGTCAGTGCTGGAAGCAGCAACCCTCCTCTCCCTTGTGCCTCCCTCAGCCCAGCTCGTGACTGACAAGGGTGAGCAAAGTCCTCCCAGAAGAGCCCCCAGATGGATGCTGGGGGTCCCGCCCCCTCCCTGTGGCAAGAGGCCTCTGAACTGGTTTTTCACAGTGACTGACAACTCTTTCCAGCAGAACAAGTGAATTCATGTTCTGCAACATTTTTTTCCTTAAGGACATTCTTTCCTTTTTGTTAATACTCTGTATGTGTTTGATCTTCTCACCTTCACAAGACAATCAAACACGGCTTGTCAGCAGTTTATTATCGAAAGAGAAACGGGACAGGCAGAGGAGGGTTACATGCACTAGGAAAATGTCTGGTTTAGATAAAAAATTAGGAGGTTTGATCCTTTGGCAGAGAGAAGCTCAATGTTTTAAACTATTTAAAAATATCTTTAGCTCTCTGTCCTCAAACCAAACATGAAGCTGAACTGATAATCATGCAAACCATTGTTTTTCTTGAACCAGAAGTAAATTGCCATTTTTGATGCTTTCCTGAATGCTGCAGGAATTGAACCAAAACAGATTTTTAGTTGCAAGATAAACACTACAAATAAAAAGAGACAGCTCCCTAGCAGGGACTTATTTAGTATGAGCCTTATTCACACTTGCTAGGAGCTTCAAAGCGATGTCATATCACCGCCTGTTCCCCTCACTGTCCTCCGTCCCGCTTGGCTCACAGGCATGCGTAGCACAAGTTTCCACTCCTGCTGCGTGACACCGAGCTGCTTCACTCTGTGCTACACCAGCAGGGAGAGGTTGCATGGTGAGGTGGTGGAGTCCCCGTTCCTGGAGATGCTTAAAAGGCATTTGGAAGCATCTGACCATGCTTCCAGCCTGAACCAGATTCCGTCTCAAAAGGGTTTATTGCTCCTGGAGATCAGTTGAAAGATTTGCCTCTACAGGGGTATTGGCCTGCACAGAGAATTCTACGTGGGGAGAAAGCGGGGAGAAGTCAGAAATGCAGGCTCTGCTTTCCAGCTGCTGGACTGATAGTGGCCTCTCAGATATGTATGCAGTAGAAAGGACTTCCCTGTGCTTGCAACAGGAGGTTTAATTTTAGAATGATTTAAAAGTCTGATCTTGATACATAACTAATAAAATCAGTGGAGATATGCAGCTCTGACAGTAATATGTAAAAAGTGGCTGACTCTCATGATAAAATCCTGATTCATGTTTTACTTCACCAGTTTCATGGAGCTATTCTAGATTTATATTGATGCCGCAAGATTAGGAACAAGCTTGACATCTGCAACTTCTATAGTTATTATTAAGAAAACTCTGGTTCCCGACTGATCCGTTACTGCTCCAGGCCTCCCAGTCCCATAATGCCCCTTTTCTGCTAAATGGCAGTGAATATATTTTTATGACTTTTAATGATACAGCATTTGATAGAAATCTGATCCTCTTGCTTGGCCTTATAAGTTGTCTTCTCCCTGCAGGATGACCATGCCGTCACCTGTAACTTGGGTAAGTCCAGCTCCCAGTAGACCACTATGAAAGACTTTGTGAGTTGCCGTTAACCATCGATGAACTTCAACTGCTTTCTCACACAGAGGCAGGGTGTCCTTCACTAATCACTGTGACCTAAAACTACAGTCAGAGACAGCCATAAGATAGGAACAGGTAGTGCATTAATTCTTTCAACATGCTCTGTTCATATATTGACGAGCAGGAATTTGGCTCTTGGCAACTGAAAAGCATGCCAAGGTTCAGCTCTTCGAAGGCAAAAGAATTTTTCTTAATTATTTTGAGTGGTGTAACTAACTTCCTAACTTCCACAAATCTTACAGGAGTAAATCTAGAAGCATTAATTTTCCTGAGCTCTGCTTATGCTTCCTATGTGGCTGTAGTCCTCCTTCACAGCAGCAGTTAGTTCATTAAAGCTTCTCCAAAGTACAAGTGGTCTGCTCTATCAATTAGGTTACCAAATGTTTAAACAGAAGCGAGTGAAATATTCCCCCTTTTTGATAAGATTAATCTTATCTGTAAGGAAATAACCAAATAATTCATTAATGCTGAAGCTTCTTCAAGACAAATATTTTTTAGCTAATTATGTCTTCTTTTTACACAAAGGAGTGGAAAAGCAAACTTTCATCATGTATGTAATCCTTAAACACTTCAGCGACCTGTGTATTTCTCTTCATGGCAAAAATTAGATTGAGAGTAGCCAAACAGTATTTCAGAACTCAGTAAATCAGTTTAAAATAATGATTCATATGATATGGAAGCCTGTACAATTTCTTTTTTCAAGAAATTGAAACAGATTGAAACAATTTCAAAAGAAATTGTTTATTGTATTGACTTTTAGCATGCCTTCTCTGTCTTCTTGCCAAATCCTATTGTATAGGGAAATTGTGAAGGGGGGGTGGGGGGTGGGGAAGACTTACGGAATTGGCAATATTGTAATTTGAGAAATACTAAGTAATGTGCAGACCTGGGGACGGGTTTTGGCCCATGTGTTGACCCAGTGCTGTGGGTTCAGCACAGTCTAAGTAGCTCAAGAGAATTACTGTGACTCTGGAAGGGAAAACATTCGTCTTTGTGAAAAGAGAAGTGGAATAGAATACACTCACCCATACGGATAACTTGCAAACGCCTGACTTATAAGCAGTGCACGTCTCTGAAACCCAGCAAAGTAATATATTGTATTAAGAAAATTGCATTTGTTTTGCAATATAAATGAATAACAAATTAAAATGTTCAAGGTGGCTAAACATGGAAATCAGCAAATAAAACACGCATAATTTGTATGAGACAATGTTCAGATGAAAATTATAATCTACTGAACATAGATAATTCACTGAATTATTTTATTATTTGATTTGATTTGATATAAAAAACCCCAAGACTACAGCCACAGACCCAAATTACTGATAACCAGCGTGAGTTGTTTCAGCTCACGCATGGACTGTCAATGTGTCTCTCAACTCATTTCACACTTGACCTCCTGGAGGGCAGCAGAGCTATACACAAACCTGCACTATTCTTTCTGGTCCCTGACTTTGTTAAAAAGGAAAAAATGCATCAGAAAAATCTATATTGAATTAATACCCGAGCAGAAAAACCTTATCTTTCAAAGTCTTAAAAAAGGAAAGAAAGGCAATAAATTCATGAATTGAAAGCTCTGCCTACATAAAGAGTTATAGTGCCTCTTAAGAGCAGCTCTCTGATGCATTAATAGTGGAGGCAGGAGCTCAGTTTAACTATCGCCGCAGCTTAAGGTACACAATTACATTCTTCAGCGTCGACATTTTCACCTTGATAAGCATAATAATGCCATGCAGATGCAGACTAAAACCCATAATTTCAGCACTCTGCTTCTGCTCACGTTGATTATAATAAGGTACGGCACTGAAGCATGCACGATCCTACATTTAATTGTCAGCATAGCCCTTCATTTAAACAAGGAGTTAGTTAACAGTGTGCTTTCTACGGTGTGTGTGGGAGGCATCTCAAATAGCTGTGGCTAAACAGAGAAACTTAAACGCACCAGTAAAAATATCTGCAAAACCCTGGTGATGGCGTAAATTCATCTCCAGTTTCTCTGCGGGTGTCAATGCAAATTGAAAACAAAGTATGATACGTTTATATTTGCAGGAAAGGGCCTGCTTTTTTTCTTTTTTTTTTTTTTTGTTGTTAGGTTTTTTTTTCTTTGTTTGTTTGTTGGGGATTTTATTGAGGAAAAGTTTCTCTGCAGCTGGCTTTACATCGATACAGAGCTGGAAGCCAGATGGTAACAGTGAAGGACAGATTCTGATATGTAGAGCAAGAACTGAAAAATACCTGAACTAAACACAGGATAATCACACGAGACAAGAATGTTATATGTTGCCTTTTTTTCACTCTGGGAGGAAGAGAAAAACAACATATAGCAAATGGAAAACTTGATTTAAACTAGGAAAATAGTCATATATATACATATATATTTCATTTGATCAAGTATGTATGTATATGAATCTATCGATGGAAAAATATCTCCCTGATAAAAAATGGATATCAACAATACAAAAAACTCTGTCTGAAAGATAAGATTTCTTTGATCTTTTAACCTGCATTGTATTGTTTGATTCTTCAAGCAGTAGTAGCTTGGAAAAAAAACACCACACCCAAAACTTGAAAAAAAATCAGAGTAACATTGCTTACTTTAATTCCTTCTGATTGTATGAAAAGGAGACTGTCCAAAATGCATCATCTTGAAAAGGAATGTTCTTTGCCCTGGCTTATTAAGTGCCACGTTATTCTTTCTAGACGTGGTTAACAACCAGAGACTACTTGTTACATGCACTTTGTCAGATGACATATCCAAAGAGCTGCGGAAGTTCAGGGGCTCCTAGTTTTCTCACTCCTAACCAAGGAGTTACATCGCGATTGCCAGTGGAAAGCCGGCATATGTCAGCCGCAGAGCTGAGAAGCTGGTGGGAGGTCTGGCAAGACATCGGGTAGGTTCTGAGGCTGGCTCACAGTCAGACCACGTCTTCTGTTAACTGAAGTTAATGGCAGCCCCGAACTCGGCTTGTCGGCATCTGGCACTAGACGGACTGTTTTATTTCGTTGGAAATTTCATGATTTTGCTGTTCTGTTCTCTGTCAGAGAGTAGAAAAAAAAATATAGACTCTCTAGGATATCCAGATAGACTGACAAGATGCATCTTCATTGGTTTAGCAGCAGAGCTATGAATTACTGTGCTGGGTTATATATAATTTAAGCCTATGCAAAACTACGATGACTTAATTAGCCTATGGGCTTGTAGTAAATACAGACTTCAAAGCAACTCCTCTAGCAGATTTGTGCACACTTTTTGCCTATTTATTTCCAGCTCAGTTTTAAACCTAACTGGGTGTAATACTTCAAGGTCACATCTCTGCCTTGGATTATGATGGATGCAACTCATAAGCTTGCAATCAGTTGAGGTTTTATTAAAATTACACTTTTTTTATCCTTTTATACAAAGGAAATAGGAACTCACCAGCTTCAGTTATATTTTGCAGACTAGTAAGCGAACAGGTAGACTCGAGAGGAAACCCTCGGTATAAGACCATGAAATCCCCCAGTGGTGCTGCGGAGCACTGTACGGTGTTCAGCAGCAGATGGACTGTAGAGGCGTGGCAGAGATGAGCGTTGTTCTCCTGTGTCCCTCCTGCTTCACGTTCCCATTTGTTCGGAGGAGCCCGAGGGTTTCTGCTAGTGGGGGTAGTTATTAGCGGCACCGAAACTGGAAGGGGCGACACAGGCAACCGCTCTCTTTCTTCAGCTGCAGCCCCCACCTGCTCCTGTTTTAGGAATGCTGTGCTGCTGGCCACAGGGGAAGGAGCAAACTTACAGAGCTTTTTACCCAGAGGCTAGACTACACAGCACTAGATGTTGTCAATAAAAGTCATTAGCCATAGTAAGTGACTTGCAAGGTCTTTCCTCTGATGAATGTGCTTCTTGGTAGGCCAGAGTGCAGAGGTGGCTGCAGCACAAAGCGGCTGAGCAGCAAAATCTTCTCTTAATGGAGGATAATACTACATTGATGGTAAGGCTTGCAATTAATTTTAAAAGTGCACTATAAATTAAGTGCTCATGGTTCTGAAGTGATGTGTAGTGCAATTCAAATGTTGGGTGCTGTAAACTTCTAGAGCTTTAATTAACCACTACATTCATTGGGGAAAAAAGGAAAGAAAAAAAGACAAGGAAAATAATATTTCTTTCATGGGAGAAAACAGTTGAATGTGTTTAAATGAATCATTTAATATCTGTCAACAAATGATTACCAGATCTCAGAGGCAAAAATCATCTAATTGGCCCTTAGCATTTAGAAGCTGTTGAGTGATTGGGAGGATACTGTTACATAAATATTGTTACATATTATCTTATCTTAATAACGAAATTATATAGCATTTATATGACAAATTATATCGAAGGCAACATGCATAAGCATTTATTATTCAGAACACGAGGTGAAATGAGGCAACAACTAATCCCCATGACAAACAGTGCTCTTTATACATTAGTACTGATAAATTGAAGTAGTCAAGCTAAATTGTGCCTAGCCTTGCCCATGTAAGCCAACTGGCACCTCTGAAGTCGTCCCGATATACCTCAAGAGAGACTTTCTTCAGCAATTTCATTACAACTACATTCGTTTTGCAGCACTTTTGGTAGTTCCATTATGCTCAGAATTGTACCAAGACTATGTTTACTACTGCGTGTGAAGTTACCTTGCAAAACTAATGATAAAATTGATGTTGGAGGGGGAACACATATGACAACTTTCTCCTCAAAAATCTTGCTCAGAGAGCTTTGCAGGATGCTGTAAAATCAATATAACGCCATTATCATAATGCAGCCATTTTCTGTGCATTCTTCCTGTGGCTGGTGGTCTCACTTTCCTGTTAGGGTTGTATCCTCCTCTTCTGCTTCACGGCTGCTGTGACCACATTGTTCTGTCCTCTAACGTGGGCGAGACGAAACTGCCTTCTCCAAGTACGTACCCTCCTCTGCTGACTGCAGTGGAGCCTCAGTAACACGTCTGGGTTAGATCATCTAAGGCAGAGGTTAACTCCAAGGTGACATAAGCCTTACAAATCATTATCTTAAAAAAGGTCATCTAGCATCTGACTAGCACTGTGTTCTAGCTTTCTTACACCTGTCAGAGGTTTTGTTCAAGATCCTAAGGCTGCATCAGGTAGTAAAATTCTGGTTTCTTTTATACTGTTCTGCTTCCTTTCTGCATACAGATATAGATCTTCTTCTATAAAAGTACAAGCGCCATACAGAAAAATTACGTTCCTATAATATCTGACGGAGCAGGAGGTGTTCTGGAAATGCCACAATAATGAAACCGGTTCAAAGTCTTGTTGGTTCAGGGTTTGCCCTCACAAGGCTGAAGTGACGTCTTTTTTTTCAAATCTAGAATTAGTAGGTCAGATCCTGATGTCGTTTAGACATACAACTTATATGAGATCAGTCTGAATTGCAGAGCCATATGTGGCATAGATTTATTAAATTTCGATGTGGTATGCCCAAAAGGATCCTTCATTGCTGTCTGTGTGCAGAAATCAGCCTAATTTTCTTCTCGCTGGTTCCACAGTAACAGAAGAGTGTCTTCGTTGACACTGGCATAATGCTGACATAAACAGGATCAGTCCTAGCCTAACTGCCTTGTCTATGACGTGAAGAAAACCAGATTGTATTTCTACTTGATTTTTAGAGGAAAAAAATGTCACGTTCAGAATCTAACATTTCTTCTTTTGGTCCAAAGATTAATTTCATACACTGTTAGTTGTAAAGGCAGTGTCTCCGGGTAACGGTTGATGTTTGAGCTCATACGGATTCCTGGGAGAAAGGGACTCATTTAGAACTGAGTCTTAATAGTGAATCAGAAAATGGAAATCATAGATGTAATCTTTCTAACACAAAGCTATAAACTAATATATAAGATCAAATATAATTTGATTTTGATTTGCTTGTGTTATGCATAATAATATTTAATTAAATAAGGAAAATTAAAAACAAATTTAATATAAATATGTATGAACATATAAATGCATGTTTGCTTCTTTCTAAGTCTTTCAGTTTTCCTCTGAGTATATATATCTCATTTTTAAATTGCTCTTGGTTTTTCACATTCCTGAAAAAAATTGCTTAACGATGATCCATTATGTTCTGATGTAAATTTAGGTTCATGTAGATACCGGAACATACTGTACAATCTGAAATGCATATATGTGGGGTAAAACAAATTCCGGAAAAATTAAGGAATTGCTAATAAAATGCAATAGGCTGCCTGCCTTTGCCTCTGGTTCAGGTCTGTATCCTGTTGTTACAAGTCACATTCTTGTATTATCTGTTCCTGGTCTTCCTTAACACATTTAATTTGCAAGTTCCATCCCTGATATGGGTAAGGCTATCTGGAATGAAAGTACGTCTGGTTTTGAGGGTAGGTGGTTGACGGCTCTTTGCGTACAATCGGCTGACTTGAGCTGCTGCTGGTGTAAGTCCTGGTCCAGTCATGCAGCTGGGACTCCTTCCAACCATGCTTTTATTGTTCTTCCTCAGTTTGTCATGAGCTCAGCTGACCCTGAGAGAAGGTGCCATAAAAACAGCAGAAACACCGTAACTGCTAAGATGATAGGAATAGATAGAGCTGCGCATGTCACTCTCCCACTGGTGAACAGTTTGTGCAGGTGTCAGATGCAGAGTTCAACAGTTCTGGATTTTCTACCACAGCTAACACTAGAAAACGTAGCAAAGTGGGAAAGTTAGAAACACTGCTGCTGTTTTCAAAATAAATATTGTAGTTGAAATGTATCATAAACGTGAAATCCCACGACATCGGGTACTTGAAAAATAATCAATAACATTTCCTTCTCAAATCACAAACATCAAAACATTCTGCACTGCAGAAAAACTGGTCAGCTGCAGTAGTGCTGCAATATGTAAGAAATTCAGTGAGGTATCTTAATCCTTTTTATCACAGAGTCAATACTGTCTTAATCCCAAAGAAGTGTCTTGAAATGGATGTTTGTCATTGCCTCCCAAACCCCACGGGGCACTTGAGATGCAGTTCGTAATTTTCTAGAGCAGAAGGGATAAAATCAAAACTGAAGTGAGTCACAAATCTTAATTGATTCTTTTTTAATAGCATAATTTTCAACAGTATTTATTTCATGCTTTCAAATTAATCTGAATATAGCTGAGTTTATGTTTCTACTTTAGCCCTCTTTACACTCGTTTTCGAGCACGTTTGTGATGTTGGTACAAGTATCCCAAAGAGATGTGAGCATGGGGTTTGGGTTTTTTTTTTCCCTTTCCTTTTTTTCCTAGCTGTTTGATGTTTGATTTCTGCATCTATCAATAAATGTGCCAAAGCTGCTATTATGTTAATTCGGAACACTGGGTTTTTTCTCTGGGTTATTTTGATAAGAAGGAAAATGTTAACCAACTGTTGTGGTAGGAGGAGGGAAAATAAAAAAGCCTCATATGAATATGAAATAATTTTTCTACCGACTGAACTCTGAATATTGCTTAACTGAATCACAGATGTTTGTATCTACTTTCAGATGTGAGTGTGATGCAGAGTATTGCTGACAGAATGAACTCTTAGTACAGTACCTTGGGTCCACACATTGTTGACAACTCTCTTCCAGTCTTTACAACAGCATCTTTAGTAGTAGTTATATATACCCCCCCAAAAAATAGTTCTGAAAAAATGACGATTTGGTGGTCTTCTTTAAAAATTTTTCTATCAGCACATAACATAGACACAGAGAACAATATTAATTTGACCAGAAAGAACTGCCACATGTGCTACTGCAATCCAGCTGCTCTGTTAAACTTGCTGTATGAGTACATGAAATGAAAAGCGTCCCATATTTAAGGTAAGGTTCATCACATCTTAGAAGAAATACCTAAAATCAGCCAGCAGACCTGCAGCCTAAAGAGTTTTCATTGACTATAAATTAATTTGAGGATGGCAAGTTCAGCTGTAATGTCTGCAGTGCAGACAGCTAAGCTCAGGTGACATTAATTCATCCTCATGACACGGATTTTGCCCCTAAGTCTTTGGATGGCTTTGCTTTGGCCGATCGCTTTTACTGAATGCGGAGAGGTGGAAGCATGACTGCCCGTCAGATGGGTGCGTATGCAATTATGAAACACCGCAGTGGGTTGGGGCCGCCGTGACACCAGGGTGTTTTATTACGCTTCTCCCAGGCCGACAGCCACCTTCCCAGGAACGTGCTGACCCTCAGCCTTGGCAAGCAGCCACCTCCCTCTCCTCTTCTTTCCTTAGCATTCACGTTTCTCATCATGTCTGTGCCTTTTCTTCTCACAACTTTTGATGATTTCATGCCTTTGTTTTAAACTGTGACTATCTATAGTCAAATCAGAGACTTGCCTCCGTGTTCTTTCTCTCCAACGTACTTTCATTAAAACTATGGCACGTGGAAGTGACTTTGGGACAGAATGAGGAGGTATCTGTAAAGTGTCCTTATTTTGGCATTTGTTTTACCTTGAGAAATGCATTTTGTCCTGTCAGTTGCTCTATACACACAGAATTGAGAGTTTTCTTCTTTCTCTGCTAAATTCTTCAAATATTGCTGCTGTCTCAGTCTTAGTAGATCTCCACAGAAATGAAATAGTGACTGTTTCATTAGTTCCCATATAACATTAATTTCAGATATTCTGAACCTTGGACTACTGTAAGATATATGAGCTCTTTGACACAGTTTCCTGTTTATTGCAGATTAATTATTACACTGCTCACTAATCAGACAGTTAACAGGGTTTCAATTCATTTTTCAGATATTAAGATTGCTTGCAGCAGAATTAAGCTAAAATTAAATTGTAGTAACTCAAATTTTTCTTCTGGTCATTTGGGAGGAGTTGTTTGGGGTTTTGGTTTGGGTTTTGGTTTTGGTTTTTTTTTTTTTTGATAATTCATTAAGAATTAAATATGTTTATTTGTTCAAAATATCCCACTGGCCTTTAGTCTCTTGAAAGATACTAATAATTTAATATCTTACCTTCACCTCTAGAGAACGAGTCCTTGCTTTATGTGAATTTCTCCTACTATTCTCTAAACCCTGTAAGATACAATCATTGTCTTCTGCTCTTTTTTCGCTCAGTTCCAGTCAAGGAAGCTGAATTTTGGTTCTGGAGAAGGAACTTGTGCTAAATTACTACCATAGAAGCTCAACACGTACAGTAGTAACTGACAGATCTTGAAGGAATTTGGATAAATGAGATACCGAAGCTTTGCCTCAATGGTTTTTCTTTTAATGAACTCATTTCTCAGATAGTTTAAACCTCTGTGTCAAAGGCTTTTGGCCTCTGCTTCAGTTTATTAGTTATTTATGAAATTTGGATAAAGATGCCTGTTCAGACTTTAAAACAGGTTGAGGTTAAGACTGTTTGATACAGGTTCTTCTCATTCAGTTGTAGCTTCGTTTTCTGGTTTGCTTCTTTTTTTTTTTTTTTTACAAAAGGCACATTTTGTCAGATATTACTCAGAGATTGAGAAAGAAAGGTGTTCAGGTGTTCAGGAACATGCAATCTGTGTACCCAGTTCTTTCTGGTTTTGTAGAATTATTTTATTTAACACTTACCATCTTGTTATAGTCAGAGCTATGAAAACATTTTTTTCCTCCCAATAGTTGTTCTTGACTTTCCTTTCTTTTTTTTCCATTTTTATTCTCTTGACTTTGTCCTAAGTGTCTTGCCTCGCCTTCCCCTCTATCTTCTCGTCTGCTTTTTCTTTCAGTCAGCTGCATTTCTCCCATGGCCTTGTAGAAAGCACCCTTTGTCCTTTAATAAGAATCGCTTTTTAGCCTTTCAAAATAACCATTCATTTAAACTTGCTCATAGTCACTGTCTTCTTTTTTCATGCTAACCAATATTTAAAGGGGACACTCAGACCCTTGCTACCATGCCCATGTATTCCCTGGGAAAGTGAAATGTTTCCTTCTTTTCCTATTTCAGAACAGAAAATTGTTGCTAAGCTGGCCTTCCTCCAGGGACAAAGGTACTGACTAGGGCTCCCTGTGCCCGAGTTGCTGTCACATGCTCAGGGCAAAAATGCCCGTTTAGGACCTGCCAGACATGTTGCTTCTCCCGGAGTTTACCACCAAGTCCACCCATCCCAGCTTGCCTGTTTCATTGCCAAATGAGCCAAGCCAGATTAGTGTGACACGTGCTGTTACTGCCAGGACTTCCCTTAAGAAGCTAGCGGCCAAGGAGGTGTGAATTTATTTCTCCAGCTGAGTCAGAAGATCAATAAATTACAGTAGAGATGCTGGCAGCCAGGAGTCAGTAACATCACATACTGGCATAACTGTTTCTTCTATAGTGTAATAAAACTTTGATGAGGATGAATTCCAGTTGTAAATTTACCATGACCTATTCAAGATAAAGGAGAAAAATGGAGCTTTTTAAAAATACATCAGTTCAAAAGGTAGGCGTATTTTATTTTGGTAAGAATTGAAAAAGAGCTGGCACCTTCCTCTTCTCTTTTGGCATTATTATGCCTAGAGTTTAAACAATAGTTTGATTGATTGTTTACCTATTATTCCTGACCTCCTACAAAAAAGGCCCCTCAGAAGACAAAAGTTCTACTACATCAGTTCTACATTTACATTTAAACCACATGAAAATACACTTTCTAATGCAGCTTTTTGGACTTAAAATAATTCACTAAAGGAGAGCTATTTACGTGTACCTCAAAGAGAATGTTTATAAACAGTTCGTTTTAGCAAATCTGAAATAATGCATGGCATGACACGTGATCAAAATTTGTTGTGCAAGACATAATGTAGCAGCAAAAGTAAAAATCAGTAAAAACGTCAGGCTATATGCAACTGCACCTTTTTATTATATTGTCCCATATTTTCTTCCAGGATTAACCAGCAGGGTCCCACCACCATCCCTTTCATCTTCCTTCTTTTCCTTATCACCCACCCTCCATCCCTCCCTCAATCTACCCCTATCTCACTTTTCTCCTGAGCTATATATTGACTGTCTCAAGCAATTTCTACTTTAGATTTAACAACAAGCACTTACCAACTCTCTTCTAGAAGGAGAAGCAGCACAGTCGTTCACTATATGCTGGACAGGAGAACTGAAGGCAGTTTAAGAGAACAAACCTAAGATACCAAGTTGCAGAACCTGATGTAATTGGAGGCAATACTGGCCAACCATTTTCTGACTTGCTGAGCAGAAGGTAGGGGCCACCTTCCTGGGGACAGGTACACCTGGTTGCTGCACACCAGCTGGAACCTTCCCTAAGAAAGTAAGTAATTGTGTCTGCAAGGTTATTTCGGTACTTTAAACGCTAAGATTTAGAATCTCTCATGTGAGCACAGATGGAAACAATGCTGTCACTGCAAAGGTTGCCATTAGAAACAGATTGAGCCCGATAATCAGACCGGACTACTAATGGCTACAAGTACACTTTGCCTAACCAGTACTGGCAGGACGCGTTCCTTACAGTGATAAATGTACAAGCTGTGACTTGCATTTCATTTCCAACCTTGGCAGGCTAAAACAGCCCGTTAATGAATGAAGACATCTTTAAGCATGCGGTTGTATGCCAACACCAGTTGGTAATCCTCCATATCCATCTTATTTTATTCCATTTACAATTCCACTTGTAATCAAGCAACAAATAAACCACTGATGCTTGGCCAGCAATACCCACGTGACCTTAGAAAGTGTTTGAAATCTGCAAAAAAGCAAAATATGCTTGTCACTAGTGTTGCTTATATTTCCACTTCAGCACGCGGACAGGTGCTGCATTTGAAAGTCATTCTGAAAACAAACTGCAGCAAACTCAATCAAAACTTCTCCTATTAAACATGACAGTAAAAAATCCTTTTGGAAATGGCTAGTAAGAGTAACATTCAGCATGAGATGGTTCTGCTGTAGCGTATAACATAGCACATAAAACCCAATAACGTCATTTCAGCAAAACCCAGAGATTTCTTTAGTGTGGTAATGCCACTGAATTCAGAGGCTGAATTCTACAGAAAGATGGAAACCTTTGGTTATATAATTCTTGGTATTAAAGTTAAAACTGCTTTTCTTATTTTGCGTTAAGGAGAAAACAAATCAGAGTAAATAAAAATATATTAAATTTCGGTACTCAGTCACCCTTTGCGTAATATATTTTTCCTTTTCTTTAGACTTATATAGTCACTGTGGGCAAAAATAAAAATACTTCCTCATCCCTTCTTTTGCCTTGAAGGAGCTGAGCTCCTGCCGTTCATTAAAGTCCACTGTTTTCTGATTAGGGGAGATAATTTAGCAATAATTACTGCTGCTTCTCATCTACCTTTCTTATAATTATTGTCTCTCCTCTTTTTATAATTAAATCAATTAAAAAATGAAAAGTAAAGAAATACTGTTTTTCTAGCTCTTTATGATCCTTGAAACTTTTACTGTGACCAAAGAACCTTCTTAAGTGATACGGCAAAGTTCATTTTGCATTTGCATTGCAGTACTTAGTTTAATTGAAATATGTGAAGCACCTGTTAAAAAATTTAAAAATGTTAACAGAGAAGCTTACAGCACATGAAGGGTTCTCTTTCGACACACGTCTGATAACTAGCACTGAGAAAACCTCCCCACCTCTTCAAACTTCAATGGAGAAGAAGACTTGGGGCAAATGAACCCTCAGCCCTTTAAAGTCAGTACTGCAGGGAACTTGTATACTTGCAATGCAGGTTTGGTGGTGGGAAGTAGATTTTTAATCTTTGTTATAAAACCACAATCTAAGCTAAGAATTTTTAAAACGTCTCTACCATAACAGACCACTTAGATGTCATGTAAGTCCTGTACATTCTGCAAGTTTGAAATGTTGTAGACAGTTTGTCTGATGTTTATTGCTGTGTAATACCATATTTCTCACCTTCAAGATGAGCAGTGTGTAAGTGGATATGATCAAGCCTTTAGTTAAGCTCTATAATTAAACCTAAGTGAAACAAAGAAACCCACCAAACCCTGCACTAAATTACTCAATAGATCTCTGACCAACTTTTATCACACTTCTAGCAAATAATAGTGTTATTTTAACTAACTGCAACATCTTCTAAGTATTAGCAGGTAACTAATTGCTATGTAATACCTAGAGCCAATGTAGAGTCTATATTCCAAAAAGTTTTTAGCATTCCTGGGTTTAAGGGAAAAAAAAAGTAAGAAAAGATAATATAAATTACTGTGTTGTCCATCTCTTATCAACACTGTCTTCGGATGGATACCTCAGTGTGGAGGGTGGTATTTGGATATAAAGTGTGGAGCGAGAGCAGCCTCTGAGATTGCTCCCCTGTTTGGAGGTGGAGGTGTGCGGTGCAGAGTGGTGCTGCCCAGGATGCTGGGCATGCCCTGAATCTCGCCAGGCCCCACTCTGACCTCTGCTGCTCGGCTCCTGGCTGCTGAGAGTAGCAGAGCGACACTCATGCAGGCTCCAGTGCTTCAGCGTTTGGTAATTTCACTTTGCTGCTCCATTTCCCTCCTCCACCCACCTAGCTGCTCTGCTCCCAGCCCGCCGCCGCGGCCATAAAGGGAACAAGAGCTCTGAAGTGCTATCCCCACAGTGCTTCCAGACCTCGTTACCGTCACACTTTGATGCACCATTTGAAGCATCTGGAGGTAGGGGAGAGGTGAAAAAGCCTCAGGCATAGGCATGACAAGTAGGAGGGTGATGTACATCCTGCAAGCGGCTTGGTGAACATAAGCAAAACATGGGTAACTAGGCTAAAAATGCAAATTACAGATAAACTGGAAATAAATTTATGCACACCCAAACCGAACTATTTTTAAAGGTTGTGGTCAGTTCTGAGAAGAGCTGTCAATCATCACATCTGTCCTTTGTTCATAAGCAGATATTGTACCTGATAGACATTTGTTTCTCCCTTCCGCAGTCTCACAGGAAGGATCAGGTTTTGCTCAACTTCCTTCTCTTCCCAGTTGTCTTTCAGACAAAAAGACACAAAATCAGTAAAAAGACCGCTACCTTTATTTCGCCCATGCCTTCTCTCTCACCAGCAAAACTTGTAAACTTACCAGAAACATACTTCAATATTTTCTGTAGATGGATAGAGACCGTTATGGATGAAGCTACCAGGTAGCTAACAGAGTTGGGAATCTCTATAACTGAAATTTTGGTTTGATAAAGGAGTGGTTTTGTATCCAGCTGAAGAATAAGGTTCACTGCCAAAGCAAGGAGTTCTCGTAGCACTACTCACAGCTATAGGCAATGCCATTAGCAGTTGTTTTTTTCAGACTGAAAAGAAGCTTTGGTTTTGTGTTGGTTTTTTTTTCTTGTTATGTCTGGATTCCATCCTGTTTCCCTAAGCCTGGTGTGAGATTTAGTAAATCCATTTATTTATTACACTCATGAGAAGACGCATTCTGATGCATTCAACAACCCTTAAAGTTTTGATCCAGATTCCTGGGAGTACTGAGGAGGTATTGATGGGGCGAGAGAGAGAAGAGAAGGAGAACTCGCTAGGAGGTAAAAACATAATCTGAATCAGTAGGAATAAAAATAACTGACATTTCGGCAACTGTATCAGTTTAAGTGGGTTTTGTTCTAAGGAAATGTCTATCCCTCTAAATTTTTTGGTGCACAGCTCTGACTCTGACTGTGTAAATAAATTTGTGTTCTTTAAAAGAGAAAGTTTGGCGTATGTTACTATACAGCTTCTGCAACTTACTGATAAAAAGCCATCCGTCAAAAGGCTTGGTGACGCAGACGTATCATCTCACTGGTGAGCTATTAACAACACAGATTGATTACCCAAAGAGTGTAGAAAGAGAGTTTATCTTTGTGCTGTAGAATTTTACAAGACTGAAAAACGAGGGGAGTTTGAAAAAGATTTTTGCCTTAAACTACCTTGAAATGAGCTTGAAATGGATCACTCTGCTCAGCTTTTTATTTATGGATTTGCAGTGTTAACCTCAGTTGTATCAGTTAATCTCTTTGAACCTTTCTTCCTCTAACAAAATGAAGAGAATAATGAAAATTTTTTCATGTAAATTTTAAGGACTTTTTTTAATATTTAAAATTTTGGATGTATGAAACTGGTGTTAATGGCCACCTACACCGCTTTAGCTATTAAGACAGACAAATCTTTTCCGCAGTTCAGATAGCTAAGGTCTGAGGTGAATTACTCAAGGAGGCTGTGGAATTTCTATCAACCATGAGTGGTTTTAGAGAACAGATTAGACAAACATCTGTTCACACAGATACAGGTATGGCTGATGCTACCTTTTGGCAAGAGAATAGAGTAGATGACTTCCCAAGCCCTATTCCAATTTTTTTATTCTAAAGGGTTGCTTCTGTGGCCTTTGTCCTAGGAGTGTATTTGCTGTCTGAATGATAAAAATGTGTTTAGGAGGAACAAAGTCACAAATACGAAGTGACGTAATTTTAATTTGACAAAAATTTGTCATTATTTCTATTTTATCTTTCACTTGGTACATGAACATGAAAAGAGAAAACCTTCCAAGTGCTCTAATATTTAACAAAGTGATAGAACACCCAAGCTATCTATCAAGGTCTGATGATCTCCAGAAGTAGAAGATAATATCTAGGTTAGAAGAAAGTGGGAAGTTACTGAGAATCACTTTGTGATTTCTATTTGAAACAAATCTTGGATGGGTAAGCATTTCAGATATAGATCCCATTTTTTTAAATACATTTTTTTTTTAGCTTCGCTGCTAATCCATTTTGAATAAAAATACTGATAATTCTCCATCTCTCTCTCTCTCACACACACCCCCACAAAAAAAAAAAAAAAAAGAAGGAAAAAAGAAGCTAAATGTCGTACCAAGTATAATCTTTGGGTTCTCACAGTGCTCGTACTTTTTAAAGAGAATTCACTCACTTCCTAATCTGTCCTTTTGACAATGACTCTCAGGATAGGCTACTACTGAGCAAGCCAAACATCTAGGGTACTCCCTTTGGTTTACCTGGGGGCCATGATATTTGTAAGTATTTGCTCCAGTAAAGGTTCGCTAAATGTCGTACCAAGTATAATCTTTGGGTTCTCACAGTGCTCGTACTTTTTAAAGAGAATTCACTCACTTCCTAATCTGTCCTTTTGACAATGACTCTCAGGATAGGCTACTACTGAGCAAGCCAAACATCTAGGGTACTCCCTTTGGTTTACCTGGGGGCCATGATATTTGTAAGTATTTGCTCCAGTAAAGGTTCACACACCCTTAAAACTTTGACACAACAACTGCTGTCTGGTGTGTAGATACTTAGGCATGTCTGCATCCTTGCTTTGGCTTGGAGGTTTCTTACAGGTTGCAGGAGAATAATTAATTCTCAGTAACAGTAGGATTGCAGTAGGATTCACATAAATTCAGTGCACATGCTTAAGAAAACAGTTAGAAATTGTGATGGTGGGAAATTGTGCCCGAATATGGATCCCAGCAGAGGCAGATCCCTCTCCCTAGTTAGCATTCAAAGGGCAAATGCCTATTGCAGCAAAAGCAAGGTGACTTAACTTGCCTGGACTATTTTTACTCACCCACAGGCTGACCCATTTAGAACTAGGCAGCTTTCTAGTTAATTGAATTCCAAGCCTATGCCCTGAGCTTGAGTGTAAGAGACCTGGGTTCACTATCTTCTCTGCTTGAGAAGATCTGAATTCTTACCTTCCAGGAGAATATCCCATAAGATATTAATGAAGGAGGAAAATATTTTCCCCCTCCCATTTCAGCCTGAAAGCTGTTCCACTTTGCAGTAACTAATTAAATATTCAGTGCACCAAAAAAAGACTAAACTTGAGAGCAATTCCATAGCCAAAGGCTATGGGTACTCCCCCTTAATATGAAGAGCCACGAATCCAGTTCTTGCTCCACTGAAAACCTTGACATGATAATCGGGGAAACAAGAACTAAAATATTTGCTCTCGAGAGACTGACCTACTCTACACAAAGTGAACAAAATGGGACGCATCCTACTTCCCTTCAGAGAACTGCATGAAATGTTTTGTTGAATCTCTTCATGCAAAACTAAGAATTGACAGTAGGACTCCAGCAAGCAGATGGAGTAACTATAGAGCAATGCTGCTGCTGCTGGCTTTGTATCAAAGCCAGTCTACTGGTGTACTCTGAGCTTGAATAACATATTGAGACGTACAAGTGGGAAAAGTGATAGTCCTTACTGTGAAGACCGAGGCGCTTCTGCCTAAATGCAGCATTTTTACCCATTTACCTAGAAAAATGTGCCTGCACTGTAAAGCTGGTTATATCATTTAGAAAATGAATTATTTTACTATTTAAATAAATTATTTAGGAGGTTGGAAGTTCCAAACCGTAAGGGCTATTGTTTGCTTAGAGCAAAGTAACATAAAATGTTTGATTCTTTTATTCTATAGCGTTAATAACTCAGCAATAATAATTAACATAGAAATATGCCTAACCTTACAAGCCTGAAAGGATAAAGTGATTTGTTAATTGGTTAACTATAGTAATGATTAATAATAAATAAAGGCAGTCATATTTCTTTCCTAGGGATATCGTATCTGTCCTTTTAGCAATTTATAGTGGACCTCTGGGTTACTTGTTCTAATTAATGGATTAATACACTCTTATTAAACAGAGAGTAAATAAAACCAAATTGTACTATAAGGCAATATACTTTATATGGCGTGTATCATGAGAAACATTTCCAACAGCAAAATACAGAAAACAGACTACAGTGGTACTTCAAAAATTGACCGGGAAAACCACAGAGTTTTATAGCATTGTAGCCATTTGTACCCAGAAGCTATTCTTCCTTGCTCCTCTGGTTACTATTTTTAAATTAAAAGAGTGTAACAAATCATGGATGACCCCAAAAGCTGTTCAGCACTACACTTATGGGACAGAACTGTCATTGTTTTAACTAAAAATCTGTGGGCAAATCTTAAAAGATAGGAATATTTTTTTTCAACACTTGAAGGAAGTTGTAAGAGCAACCCAGAGTTCCCCATGTGTATGGGGTCCTACCGAAGGTATGTTGCTGGTATGTTTTGGCACCAAGAAACCGCCAGCAAGGGCCATTCCTAACCTGCCTGTGTATCACAGACCAGTTTTGTGGATACTTCTGCAATGTTAAGTTGTTTGAGTCAGATATTAGGATGAACACGGCACTACTCTTCATATCGGAATAGTTGCATGATGTCCAAGCTGATTGACATGTGTGTCATTTTGACTGAAGCCTCTCACCGTGAAGGAGCCATGAAGGAGCAAGAAGAGAGAGAGAAAAAAGAAGAGAGGGAAAGACAAGAGAACCCTTTACTTAGGGGTTAGTTTTTATCTAAAATGCTGAAAAATGCAAAAGAGCCTGTGCAAAGTGAAATCACTCATAACTTCGAGGATAAGAGGCTGGTCTTTCTGCTGGTTGGGTTCTTCAGAGCTCGCTTTAACTACTGCTCATGATCTGTGGGATTTACCTATATGACACAAAAT
This sequence comes from Buceros rhinoceros silvestris, assembly GCF_000710305.1. Classification (NCBI taxonomy): domain Eukaryota; kingdom Metazoa; phylum Chordata; class Aves; order Bucerotiformes; family Bucerotidae; genus Buceros; species Buceros rhinoceros. The sequence continues at coordinate 196,308 of NW_010413532.1, forward strand.
GAGCCGTAATTAGTGGTTATGTGGCTGGAGTAAGTGACTGAATACCTGACAACTGGAGTTTGGCAGGGGGTGGGGGAAGGGCCTTGGACAAAAATCTGTAAGAGCTTATCCAGGAGAAGAAGGGAATGACTAACTGCCTCATTAGTGACTCAGTAATTGTAGCAGAAGAAGTGGTTTCAAAGTATTCTCATTCTCGGCTTTGCTAGATTATTCAGTTTTGTGAAGTGGTTTTGTAAGGGTGTTATGCTCTTAACCCTGATTTTTTCCTTTATTACACCGTTTGCTTGTGAGTGGGCAACTATTGACTTTTCTTGAGTGTTCCACTGAAAGAAGTTTCCCAGATCTGGGAAGTTTAAACTTTTCTATAGAGCTAAGGCAAAGCTATTGTAGAAGTGAACTTACAATTTCAACTTTCAGAGATTGTCATCTTCAATGTTGTCATTTCTATAAACAAGGGTATGTTAAATTCATGCCCTCAGTTCTGTATAAGTACGATACTGAATTGCAAGCTCTAAATCTTTGCCTTTATGACAGAAATTAATTTTGATTTTCAACTGAAAATTAGCTTTGTAACACTTATGTTTGATTAGCTGATTTACTGTTCACTGTCAATGCTGTAACGTGGCACATGACATTGTTTAACGTGGCTTGATCATTTAAGACTTCGTTGTGGAAATGCTGAATATAACCCCAATTCAACAACAAAAAACCCCCACGTTTGACCATGAAAACAAAACTCCTTTTAAATAAGGAAGAAAACTGCTTAGGTACTCCAGCATTTTGAAGTATACTTAAAACCGGTAAGCATGGAAACGCATCCCTCTTCCCAACAAGCACCAACAACACCTGCTTGTTTTAATAGAAAACATACCTAAAATACATTTTTTTAAAACTGAAATGAATGCTCAGGAATTTCAGGAGTTAGACTCCACTAATTTTTTTTTAAAATAACTTTTCCCATATGTTGCTGTGTTTTATTCTCTGTTTCTTCAGAAAACTGTTACCTGGAAGTAGGAATGTTGATGCCAATGCTGGAGTGGTGCAAGATGGAAATACAGATCTTGGGGAGATTTGAGGAGGACAGATTTTAAATATGAAAGTGTTGTTTTGCCCCTCCTTGCCCCCCCTATTTCTCACAGAGTTGACTAAAGAGTTCTGAGTGATTTAAAGTTTACTCGATAAAAAATCAGCCTTAAAAGAGAAAGAATAAGTTGTTCCTAAATAAGAACTGTAGCTAATTAAATATACATAATTTCATTCTTTCATTTTCTTTGGCAAAGCTTTGCAAGACTTAATATTACTTTAATCAGTATATTCAAAATGAAGCAATAAAAATTGAAATTAGGTTTGAAAATGGAAATTAAGCAAACACTTGCAAAGAATTCTGTCCTTTTGTCAGAATGCCAAAGCAGAATTATGAGTCAACTTTACAAAATTTATTAGAGAATTAGTACAGTTACATGAAAGAGAAAATATGAAATTTTGCTGGTTTAATTATATGCCCAATTTGGTGCTATTGCAGTAGTTTTTCTTGATTAAAATGTTTAATGGGACCACTACATAGAAATATCTGGCATATTGACAGTTTGAAGAGTTGAATGAGCCAGCTATTGAGGCCTCTAAAGAGCACTCTCATCTTAATCCTGAACACTTTGTTCTTTCTAATGAAAATGCATGTGAAACAGCTGCCTGTAAAAAAATACCATGGAAGGTAATTTCATCATTCACCGAATCGCACAACAAACTCATATATATAGACAAGATTTGGTTAGGATGTTCATGCAACAATCAAGGCCCCCATTTAATTTGGGGGGGCTTTTTCTTCAACTAATTTTTTTTATCTATCGGTAGCAAGAAGGTTGGGCTTTTTTCATTCATTTTAACAATATTTGTGTTTGATCTTAGCACCCTTGGTTTTCCTAACTGAGTAAAATGAATAATGTTACGTGGTAAAATTTTAACTGAAAGGCACAGAGTTTGCTTAATTATAAAACTTAATAGTATTAATGTTTTGAACATCTAAATATTCTGAAAGTGAATGTCAAATATCCCTGTTATGTTCTTATGCAAATAAAACTTTTCTTTAACTTCTCAGTAAAAAAATTGTTTCTCTGATTATTTCTTTAAATCTCTGACATTTTTGACTGCCCAGCAATCACTCTCCGTAGCTAAGTACACCTAAGTTGCCTTTGGAGGTGCTCTCTGAAGGTATTAATTTTAGTTGTGGCTCCTACCTGAGCACTGTTCCATGCCTGATGCCAAAACACTGCCACTGGAAGCAGTGTTTTCCTTCTTAAACATGGCACTCTGCGGGCAAGCAAACAAGAAACCTTGGTCCTATTTCAGGTGTCAGAAAATCTGGGGGGAAAAAAAAGTGATGGAACAACAAAAGACCGTTTTGAATTCTATTGGGCAAAGGCTGGTTAAGTGGTCCCTCACTTTGCTGCTACTATCCCAGCACAGGGAATTAAGGAGAGGAATATTGGCGTGTACCATTGGGACAAATTGGACTAGTGAGGAACGGGGGTATATAAGAAGAGATGCTAAAAGGCCCCAGTTTACTTCAATGGAAGTATTAAATCCTTTTACAAAGATCTTTCCCCCCTTCATTTTCCGCTTCAAAAACAAAGCTAAACCTGTATATCCTGCAAGATGCAGCTGGTACGGAGATCTGTAAAAATTTATGCACAATTGGTGTGTGATTACATATAATCTCATTAAGAACTGGATAAAGAAGGATACGGACTTCAGCTTAAATTGAGAAACCCAAAATCTAGCCGAGATGCATCTAAGCAGCACTTCACACGTATTCTTAATATTTGAATCACAGCTAAATAGCATTTGCCAAACATTTCTGATTTCAGTTGCCCCAATGAATAGTGAAGGACGAGCAGTAAATCTAAATCTGCTATTTGGAGGCTCCTCGAGGGACAGTAATGAAGACTGTAAAGGAAAGGAAAGCATTTGGAGACAGAGAACTACAGGACACTCCTTGCTGGGGCATAAACCACAACGTTGGTCAGACTTCAAGTTCACACACCTACTTTGAAGACCAGCTCCAAAGCAGAGGTCTTCTCCTGATATATGTCCTCTCGGAGACTCCCTGTGGAGTTACAAGAAAAGTTACCAGACTCATCAGGCAAAGTAAACATGGTGAGTGTATGCATATTGTATTCTCTCTTGCTATTGTTTCTTTCTTTCCTGGTTCATTAATTCTGCATCTCTAAATGTAAACTGATTTTTTGTCTATTACCCTGACATACAGAGGCCCATCTAATAATCTGTTCTGCTCTTCTGAAGGTCATTATCACTTTTCCCCACATTATCCTTGTTTGAGACAATTTTCCAAGCAGCATTTTTTATCTTTTCTCCTCCCAGATCCACTTCAGTTCTCCCTCTTTACCTGTGTGAGTATTTTCAACATTTCCCAGCTAACTATCCACTCCAAAATACTAATATGCTGCTTCTGCCCTTCCACAGATGTTAAGGACGACTGGACTAAGCGATGATTCCTGCAGCTCTCTGCTAGCTCCCATCCCTTCTGATCATTACCCTTTACTTGCCATTGCCTAATGGCAGAGTTCTCATCCAAGATAATTTTTGAATTATGTTTTCACTTAAGAAATGCTGCATCAAGTGGCTGAACAAAAATCACGTGCATTGTGTGCAGCTCATCGTCCTTGCCACTAATGTTTAATTCTGTTTGAAAAGTGCCCGCTGCACACACCTGCAGGGCATATTTATCCCACCTGCACTCCAACCCAGATGGAGTCTTGCTGTGCTGGGATCAGGGAGCTGGCGCCAGTCGTTGATGCTGTAATATGGAGCAGCAGTGAAGTAGAACAGAGCTGATGCAAAAAAAAAAAAAAAAAAAAAAGGGAAAA